>NW_010561245.1:0-89926 GCF_000687285.1 Phaethon lepturus | reverse complement strand
GAAAGAGAGTTAAATACCAAATTGGTGTACGTAAGGTCAGCTCTATGGCAGCACAAAGAGAAATAAATAAATGGACTGCTTTCCCATCACTGCCTTTGCTGGATAAAGGGCTCTCGACTGAAAAAAAAACAGAAACAGATTAGGTTTAGGAAATGTTTGTAGTTTGATTGCTTCCTGTGGTTATTGCCAGTTGTGGAAGCATGCTTTATTGTTAAATATATGGAATCTTTATCGAGACAATTTGCTCAAGACAACCCATGCTTTGCTTATCGAACTTCCTAGTCTCTGTCGTGGGGTAAGGGTTTCATCTTAGAAGTCCAGCTGCAGTTGCTCGTAATTCAGTGTTTCGAGGTATGCATGGGAATAAACATTTGTGGATTCTACTCTTGCTGTTACCTAGATTTTTTTTTTTTTTTTAATTCTGTATTGGAAAGACTGGCTTAAAGAATGACCCACGTTAAAGTCATGTTAAAGCTAGGGAAAATGTTTTCTGCATACAGTAATGAAGAGTTTTCAGTAGTTTATGGATTTTCAAATAAATGTCCTGGTTTCTGAACTCTCAACCATAGAAATTTGCTTTGTCTTTGCGGGAGATTACTCTGCGTGTGTGTCTGTGTTCTGTTTAAAAAAAACCTAAAAACAACAAACAAAACCTAAAAACCCAAAGCACAACAGCAACAACAAAAACTTTATTTTCCACTTTCTTCATTTGATAAAAATCTCTCCACTGTAGAATGATTTCCTTTGGGTTTGACACCACCATTTGATCTCAGTTTTTAATAATTTTGGTGGGTTTCACTCCCAGAAGAAAACATGCTTGTGCTGTGAAGTATTCCCACTAGAAATCTGGGAAGTCTTAAAACCTCATGTTACTCAGGGCTAAGAACTGGCTTCTTTATTAATTCCCTGCTAGACAACCCCTGTACAGTAAATCTTTCCATAACACCATGCTGTTGAAATTAATCAAGCTGATGTTTGGAAATTGTTCAAATTAGATTAAATTAAATAACACCTAGATGGGGCTCAAAACTTGTGCTGATGGAAACAGATTTTAATCTAAAAAGACATGAACTTTATTGATGCCTCTTCTTACTGGTTGATCTTCGTATTATACTTATTAGGACACGCAAGCACTGCTGCTTATTTAATGGCTGGAGAGGTGGGTGGCTGGAATAGTTTAACCTCCTCCTCAGCTTTCTCTGTTCTTTAGTTTTTTGCTTTATGTGCCAAGCCTATGATGTTTGTGTGAAAGTGGGCAATGCACAGATGTTCAGTGCTGGTAGTATTACATTTATTACTAGCTCTAAAGCATGCACTGGACAATGTTATCATTTGCAAATGAAGAAAAGAAACAGTGCAGGACTTCTTAATATCTGCTGTCTTGTCCTTCTAGTTGGTCATTAGAAATTTACAGCTTTTACTTGTAAGTCTGACAACTGAAAATGTTTTCCAGGGAGCTGCATGACTGCAGTTTGATAATACTTTTAATTGGCTTCAAGTTTTTTGTAAAAATGAATGTTCTCTGCAGCAGAGTGTCCAGATTTTTCACTTGAATGAAATACCTGTTTCTTTTTCCTTCACTTGTAAGAATGGATTGCTTCCAGTGAAATAAAACTGTAGGTTGAAATGGGTAAGCAGGAGAAAATGTGCATTTGGACACAGGTCTCTCTGATACATATTTAATTTCTTCTTAATTTCTCTGCCCCTTAGAAGAGTCTCAGCAAAAAATGCAACTGTGTTTACAAAGTCTTCTCTGTACATTGCAGCTTTTCCATGAAAGCAACAGCGGAGCTTAAATCCCATCTCTGATTTGTCTTAAAAATATGTTATACAAAAGTACCGGTTACTGCTCATCATTCTGTTCTTCCGGGTAATAGTGGGAACAGTTTTCCCCTGTTCTCTTCCATGTATTAGAAGGAATTCTCGCTGTGTATGGATGGCCTTATAAAAGCTTTTATGTAGATCTTGTTTTATGCTCCGCTAACATTTTATGCAGATGCTATCTATATGCAGTCAAAGCTCTGCGAGAAGCATGAAAGAGCTGCTTGTAAGTCAGTTAAGTGAATTAACATCAAGGAGTCTTTTGTATTATTTGTGATCACCATTAATGTTTTGTTTGCATTCCAGCATTGTGTTCATCCTTTAAGGAAACAAACAGTTTCCTTTTTAGCCCTCACATTACCCCTTGTTTTCTCCATGTGTGAAAATCAGTGCCGTTATGTCATCTACCATGAGCTGTACAGCATCGTTCACTGCAGCATCGCTCTAAAGCTGGGAGAGCAAATGCATGGAAGTTCAGTGCGGAAGGGACGTACGCCTTTTCTGTGCGTATACATGGGAGAGGGAGGATGACAGTAGTTCTGGCTGATCGGGCATTAGGGAAAGAGCTGAGGAGTTTCAGGATTTATGAGTAAGGCTGGCTTGCATTGCTGTAGCACTGCACCGGAGACTTCCTTATGGATGCGTGGTCTCCTGGTCTCTTGAGTATTGCTGTGAACTCTTCAACTGGAGTGACAATGGCAGTACCTAACTTGCATTGCTCTTCTGTAAGGGCCCTGTAGTGAGCTGGGGGTGTAATATATGCATCTAGGAGCAAGACATTGTGTGTATCAGTGTGTAAAGAGCATGTTGACTTTTGGCTGCAGATGTTTTTTCTTCTGATTCCAACATACTGAAAGTATGTTAATTTATTTTCAGATAACATCAGGAAACAGAGAAGTTTGAGGCAATAAATCCATTGGAGACATTATAGCTTAACTTTCCAATGCAAAATAGAGGGCAAAGCAGATGGAACTTCCTTGGAGTGAGATTTACTTGGAAATAAGTTGGATTACTGTTGTTTTTTAGTAAAATAGGATTGGTACTAAGACTCCAGATGCTATAGCGAGAGGCATGAGAATGGGTTAGCAATGGCAGATGTGGTAACCTGCCCTTTGCTCTCTGTTTTTAAGGTACTAATAGCAGCTTATCATCAGTTATGCCGGGTCACTGAGTTCAGAGATGTTTTTGCAAAAGCTGTTTCTGTAGCAGAGTCCCAGCAAGCATGGGCAGCAGGAAGGGGCAGGAAAGTAATCATGCGCAAGAGTCCTGTGGGTACATTGTGCAGTACATAAAGGGATGTCATATACGGCATCAGTTCTGGCATTTGAGATCCTGTTTGTACTGAGGCAGTAAAAAAGTGTGGAGAATAGATGCAACTTCTGTGCTAAAAAGGTGGAAATACTGTTGTGTGACAAGGAAATCACCCAGCAGGAGGATAAAAGACACTGTGGCATCCCTCTCATCAGTTTGCATTCACCTACTTTTCTGTCTTGCCAAAATGTAATTTATACAACCGATATCACAGCCTCAGCATTTGGACAAGTATTCTTATCTTTTCTTAAGACATTAATAGCCCCATCAAATGTGCTGTGACGGACTGTATGTTTCACAGGAGAGGAAGTTTGTTGTTTACAGAGGTTAAATTTCATTTTAACTAGTTAAATGATTTATGGACATATAGAATTCAGTTTTTAACCTTTGATAGGAATAGGAATTTTGTCATTGATTTCAGAGGAGCAGGATCAGCCTTGCACTGTCTTTTCAGGAAAGCACCTAGAGATTTTTTTTTTCAGAGATTTTTTTTAAACACTATGTGTGAGAATTTGGCTGCTTGAACTTGAAAAATGCATCAGTTTAACCCAGAATCAAGCAGTAGAGAGAAAGCAACATCAATGTGATGCCATAACCTACTTACGCATTTAATTCAGGATGTGTTTTAAAACGAAGAACTAAAACAGATCAATTGGACATCATGGCTTGTAGCTGCTGCTGCTGACCTGCCGTTAGAATGCCAGACTGGGAGCCGCTTCATGCCAGATAGGTCACTAAGTGAGAATTGTGTACCTAAAATGTATTTTAAAGTAAATCTAGTCTCTGCAAATTCCAAGACGAGGAAGATTTAAGTCTCTTAGCAGTTGTTACTGGTGTGACTGTATCTACTTCAGGGCAGGGTGACTCCTCTGAAAAGGGATATATAACTATTGGTTTGTAGATACTGAAGCTACTGATAGTAGAAGATCTTGAAGATACTTAACTGTGTGTGAAAGGAGAACTGAAATGTGGCTTTCTCCTCTTTTTCCCTTAAAGAAGTGCTTGGTCCAGGAATACAGCGATTTGTCTCTGGCCTTTCATAAATACACTCACTTCTCATAGTTGTTACCTACTGGAAATGGTTATATTTCATTCTGAATAACAGGAGTGAGAGGTGAACTTTCTGGCAGTATTACAGGCCATAGCACATTTGGAGAACTGCTTTAGGCTGAGATTTGTCTCTGCCCCAATATTTCCTAGTTTATCTAGGGGCTAACAAATTGTACATAACCAATTTATAAATTTCTGTGACTGGAGGTAATGGTTTTTCCTTCGCCACCCCCTGACTGCAGCCTGGCCTGTAGCAGGTGATGGAAATGATTGTCCAGTCCTGAAGGTTTTCTGTCTGTTCCATCTTCCCCCCGTGCACGTGCTTCCAGTACTGTAGGGCTGTCTCCTGCAAATGGGCTTGTTTCTCTACTGTTTGTAGTACTGAATCCCTTTAAGTTCATTCCCCACAATTTATTGCCATAGATGATTTGATCCTGTAACCGCAAAAGTAAATTTACAGTAAAACAGAACAAAATTGAATCCAGACCACCCCCTGAGTTTTCCACTTCTGTGGTTCCTCCTCATCCTTGACCCTCTTTCGAAGAGAGCTGTTCTCACTCACTTCATATATGCAGCAGGAGAACAGCCACTGGCCTCTCTGGGTCTGCGGCACCATCAGCTGCCAACACAAGATTATCGTTTTTCAGCAAAATCAATGCAAGGGTATTTTCCTTGCACAGTGAGAAGACAGGCCGTGATCTGAAAATGTGCAAATAAACCTACCCCAGCCAAGAACTGCGTATGGGACTAGCCTCGGCTGATACCTCCATATGTTCACTGTGTGGAAAGCAGCAGCATTTCTGTGTCAGGTTTTCATATGGCTGAATGTGGAGAAGCCCTGACCTGAAAGAATAACGACATTCATGGAACTGTAGAAAACTTCTGCAATGTTGAAAAGGGCTTATTAGGAAATCTTGTTCATCCCATGCTGACTGTGATTCTGTTCCTGAATTGTATTCTCTGGAGCTTTTAGTGTGGTTTTTAAATGAGTCAAGTGATGAGACTTCAGTATTTCCCTTGGAAAGAAAGCAAAAGCTATCCCACAGGGAAGAAAGGCAGCTCTTCACTTAAGATGAGCCTTCTAGGAGGTGTTTTAATTTACAGCTTTAATCAGAGATGTATGACACACTTCTTGTTCCTCTCTTACTGATGTTGTGTTGGTTTTTTTTGTTTCCCCTCCATCTAGGTTTGATGATTCCAGTCTTTTGTGTGGTGGAGCAGTCAGACGCCTCTCTTGAATACGATAACCGAGAAGAGCATGCTGAGTTCGTTCTGGTTCGCAAAGATGTGCTCTTTAGCCAGCTGGTGGAGACAGCGCTCCTGGCTCTGGGGTATTCCCACAGTTCTGCAGCTCAGGCACAAGGTATTCAATAAAGTTCTTTTCCCTCTTCTCTGCACTGGCAGAAGGCAGCACCTGAGGTTGTTCGATGTAAGGAGAAAGCAAGAAAATTGGTGGCAAATCTTGGAAGTGGTTATATCAGTTGTGTTGATTGCTTAATCTTAAACTAGGTGTACAACAAGCCCTACCTTGTTAGCCTGCCTAGAAAGCATTAGCTGGATCTTGCTCAAGTGTGAAATACAGTGATAATGATCAGTCAGCATATTCATGACACGTTTGCTCTGCACAACGAGGTGGCTTGCTGCTTCGAAGCAGTCAGCTGTCTAGAACCTCTAGGTGTACAGCTCGATGGTATCTAGTATTCCTCTTTGTATCAGGGCCATTTTGAACAGCATATTATAGTCTTTCATTCTTAAAATTTTACATTGTATATAATGTTTTTTTAATATACACACAAATGCACATGCTTTCTTTAAGGCCAATAGTTGTGCTGCACATGCAGGCTGATTTCTCTGTTTTCACTTACCTATTATATTGCTGCAGAGCCCTTTTTAAAGCTCTACAGTCCCTTCCACTTAGAAATGATTCTCCAGTAGCAGCAAAACCTTAAAATAAATAAAATTTTCCTCTCTCTACCCAAAATGCCAGCTTGAAAAAAACAAATCTAAAAACCTGATCTTGAGGGAGACGGGCAGGAGGTGGTGGGTTGGGAAAAATCTTTCCAGAATGATTTTTGCATTTCAAGAGGCTTCTTTATACTAAACAGGTTATTTCAGTGCTTATTCTTTTGCATGAGGAGCCTGCAGGTTTTGATTTCATCTCCATGTCATCAGTAAAACCAGTGCACATTTAGAGCGGTTTAATACAAGCTTTGCCTGGGGATTTGAATTTTATCTGTTGGCTTTAGTTATTTTGTATAGCGAAGTATTTGAACGTGCGCGCAGAGGGAAGCAGCGGGAGCATTGAATCCGGGAGTTCCGGGCAATGGTTAATAGCGCAGCACTCCTTGGACAAACTTCTCACCAAGCAGGGTGATAACGATTCATTTCCTCTGTCAGCCTCTGCTCTGTGAGAGAGGCACAGGTTCTTTATACATAGGAGCTCAGGCACATGTGTTTGTTTACACAATATGGTAGTAAAAGCTCTGCAAGAAGGTAGTTGTTTTGTTTTTTAATATGAAACTTTTCATGTCATTTTAGGAACACTTTTTTTCGGAACATAAAAGGTCAGTGTATCCCACTGTTTCCATCCTGGTGCGCCAGCTTCCTGTTTGACAGTGCTATCCATCTCAGTTAACACAGTTGCTCAACATGTTGCGAGCTAACATGTGGAACATGCTGCAGTAGGTGGCCAAGATTTGTTTCTTGGCACTTACAAAGGGGAATGGGCTTTGCAAGAAACCTGCTCCAAGCAGGCATGCCATTCAGTGCAGTGATCCACACTGGCTGAGTATCTCACTTGGGGGAACCTTGCTTTTGCAGCGTCTCGCTGTTGCGAGAATAGCAAGGAGGAGAGACAGATTGACTCACGAAGGAAATTAGTCACTGTGCAGGGAGGAGGCGGCCACCGTGTTTTTGAACTACAGGCTTTGGTGATGAGCAGGTTCAGATGCTCATCTATTGCTTGATATGTTGCTCTAATAATTAATCTATAAAATAAAAGTTGAATCTCTAATTGTAATTAGTCAAAAAGAGAAGACTTCAGCATTCTTGTCTTTAAGGCAGCAATTACGTTCTACTAGGAAACATCAGATGGTATAATGCATATTATATTGTATTATATATTATACATAATACATATATAAAATATATTTTTTAATGTATATAGAATAACAGAAAATACCTTACAGATCTGTTGGCTAACAAATCTCTTACTTGGTCAGTTAATTTACTTTCATGCTGAAGGACCAGTTCTTCAAAGTCTTTTATGCATCCTGGGCAAATACTGCAGGTCATGCTGATTTTAAGATACGAAGCTGAAGTACGCAGCATGTTCTGTAATATTAATCTTGCTTCTGTGCTAGCTGTCTGCAAGCTGAGAGATGAGGTGCAGGCAGAGACAGAGTGCTAGTAGGTCTCTCAGATTATTGAGTTTAATGAGAAAATTTCTAGAATATTGGGCTATAATCTGTCAGCTAGGGCTGACGGAAGCATGCTGCTAAATTGTTGATATAATTGTTGTTTATTTGGGAACACAATTTACTGATATTAAAAAGAGGAAAAAATAAAACTATTCATTCCAGTTGTAGGAAAAGTCTGCTTCTGTTCTAGCGCTTGGGATTAATTTAATTTAGCAATACATTGCTAAACACTGATAAACAGTCACTTAATTCTTCTTTATGCTTTATGATCAGCTGAGTTACAGGATCTGCATGAGAAGTTGAAGATCCTCAGGTGCGTTTTGCAAAATGGTAAAGCTGTGAGCAACATGCTGTGCAAAACATTGACATGAGTAGGTGTCCCCATGTCCTCCAGGGACAAACTAAATGTGAGCTTGTCAAAGCTTTTGTATTGTAAAGGCTGTCTAAGCTGTAACGTAGCGTGTAATAATTGTCACCTTTTGGGTTGGGAAAGTGTTTCATCCCTCCGCCTTGTTTTGGATGACTCTGGGAGGAGTAGCGATGTTCACTTCCTCTTGTGGGAAACATCTTGCCTTTGCCTGTTCCTTTTAGAACAGGGTTTCCAGTGGCAGGTAAAAGAGCTAGTTGTGGAGGAAAAGAGGAGTTGCAGCAGCAGAGAGAATTGCTTTGCAATTTCACACTGCCTTCGCTGTGGTTCACCGTGGCACTTCTACAGACCTGCTGAGGTTCAAGCAGGCGGTGTGCGCGACTTGTGTGTAGGGCCCTGCCTCACACGTGCCAGCTGTACGGCAGCATGGCAGAGTCTGGGTGCCAGAAAGGAAACGTGGCACAGAGGGGTAGGTGGAGCATTGCCTCCCCGAGGGGTCTGTGTGCCCAGAGGGGCCCTGCCGCAGGGCTGCCTGCCTGGGCAGCAGCCTGGAGCTGCAGAGCTCCCCAAGGAGGTGACGCATGTCCGAGCATATGAGCTGTAGCCTGCACACAGAGCTGCTGCCTGGCCTGGAGCCTCACATGCTGGCTCATGGTCACTTGGCTTATCATGGCTAATTTTTAGTCCTGGTCTTTAGGTAAATTGAGAAGCCTTAGTATAAATAATCTTGAGACAAATACGTATCAGGAGGTATATATGAAGATGGCCCCATGCCTCACTGGAAGAAGCTCTTTATTCTCACACAGTTTGGGCGGGACACATTTATTCCACAAACAGCTGTTTGTGAACATTTTTTGTTGATGGTCGTGAGAGCAGAGACTTTTCCAGCGAGTGCTGCCCTTGTAAAACTTCCCGTTTCTGACAGGAGCTGTGAAAAGTCTTCTGGAACAGCATGGGAATTCGTTAACAGCTTGGCACTGGGGTGTGAAAGTTGGTGGTGTGAATGGCAACAAAGGTTTAATAAACATTTATGTATTTTTCTTTCATCACTTGAGTCTACACCTGACATTAAGGAACCTGCTACATGTGCCTTCCAGAGAGAAGGAGTGTCATGCTTTACAGGGGCACCTGTTCTATGTGTAGTTTAATAGAATTTACATGCCCTGGTGCTGCTTTTTTTTTTTTTTTTGAGTGGGATATTCTAACTGGGCTATGCAAGAGAACTGGTAGGGGCTACATACAGTGTGTAGTGCTGAGTGCTGGGACCAAAGCAGTATGAAAGTAGCTGCAATCTGGAGTACCCTGTGTACAGTCCTGCAGCTTTGGGACCTGCTGTGAAAGCTGGTTCCCTCCTCAGTGTGGGGTGGAGAAAGAGCAGCAGTGCTAGTTTGATGCTTTTAGCAAGTTCTGCTTTCCTGGAATGCATATGAAAAAGAAAATAGTGTGATTTCCTCTGGATGTCTTTTCTTTTGACCAGTTCCTTGTTAGCTGTTGTGAGTGTATACAGAGAACTGCTGTACATTGTCTGCGAAAGCTCACAAAGCTGAATGGACCATCAGAATGGAGTGTGCCTGCTCCTCCCAGGTGCTTCTGCTGTGTGTGGTGGCAGGGCAGTGTGGAGTGCCTGCCCTGACTGCTGTCTGCAGGCAGATTTAGCTGGGCACTTGCTAAGTAGTTGCTTGGGTTAGTTGCTATGTGTGGCCACGACAAGGAAAGGGGTGTACAGAAGAGTGAAATGGTGCTGAGATGCCAAGTGGAGCAGAAGGAGGGGTGAGAAAACAGCAGAGGGGAGTTAACACAGAGCGAGAGAAACATTACATCTTTCTCATCCCCAGCACTGTAGAGGTCGCCAAGCAATGGTTCTTAAGCAATGTATGTCCACTGCAAGAGGCAGTGCCTTGCATTAATGCCCTGCAGGTGCCTCTTCATGCTGCCCAGTTTCTTCTAGTGCTGTGTACTGAGCAATGAGTGGGGAGCCTTCTGGCTGCAGAGCTGGGAGTGGCTGGTTGGAGTGGAAGGCTCTAAGGAGAGGCTGGTAGTGGTCAATGGGGAAGGTGTAAGACAAGACTGAGAAATAGAAGAGGTTTAAGTATCTTACCTTGCCATGTGGAGTTGAAATAGCTGGTCACAGAGGAGAGTGATGCTCTGTGGGGATCATGATTTAGTGAGCTGAGGTCAGACAGCATTCTCCCTGTCAGCCTTGCACAACTGGAGTGAGGAAGAGGAGAGTTTTGTTGCTGCCAGTCAGTGCCTGGCCAGCATAACTGATGGGATACCTCTGCCCTGATGTCATGACCCCCAGAGGTGTATCTCAGGACCAACTGTCCTTCTCCTGTGAGGCTCTGAAGTTGCTTGCAGTCATGGGAAGTTCTAAGATGGGCTTGGCTTGCACAGTTTGGTGCTGCCCGCAGCGTGCTGCTTCTGCAGAGCGTTGCACTCTGGAGCACTAGTGGAGCCGTCCTTGCAGTGAGCTGCAGCAAGAAAGGTGGCTCTCCTGACTGTACAGCAAGAAAACCGCGGCACAGACACGTGAGGGCTCTCGTCTGGGTCCATAGTGCACATGGCTGGGGCAGGAAGGAAGCCAGACTGCCAGTATGTTCATTTCCCTCGAGGGTCTAAATAACGTGAGCTCAGCCCTGCTCTCTGCTGTTAATTGGAGGCCTCTTGCTCTTGCTGCCTGCACTGAAGTAGTATTTCAAAGCAAAGACCAGATCTGTTTGATATGGTGACGTTTAGCGAATCAGTCCAAACCCCAGGCTGCTGTGTGTGAGAAGGTGTCAGCCTGAATGCTGGGCTCCTTTGCTCTGGATAGCCTTTGTGAGACCAGTATGATCATCTTTCAATTTATGGGATTATAACCATGTGTACAAACATTTGAAGGGTGTAAATACTGATGAGGGAGTGGATTTGCCTAAGCTGGTCCAAGAGGGTAGGGCTCTGGGGTGATTGGAAGGACCTGAGCGGATAATTAGTAGGGAAAGATGCTGTGAAACATTCTCATCCATGCTGTCTCCAGGACCACAATAGCTTCCAATTGAATGTCAGGTAAAGGCAGAACATACCAGCTGGGGGCTGTATTGAACACACACAACCTGGTTTTATATTTCTGTATCAAGAAAGGTACAGTAAAAAAGTAGTGAAACCCTGCTAAACTGTGCTTGATGTATACAGCTAAGTTTTCTGCAGCTGGGAAGACCAGATACGCTATTTTTAACACAAGTGCAAGGTAGCCATATGGGAAAAATGAGAGGAAACCTGGGTTCAGGTTTCTCCTGTGAATAACGTGCAATAAATTACAAGGATGCTATGATCTGGGATCTTCTGACCCCTCAACCAAATGCCCAGTGTTGTTTGTATGTCTGTGCATAGCTCCCTATTAATGTCATCAAGGACCTTATAGTCAGTATTACACTGGCTTTAATGAATAGGAGAGACACTGGTGATATAATGACTTAAATAACAAGACAATACAGCGATCAACAAACTAAATGTTGGGTCATTACTTGGCTGTGTCACCATTTGCTGCTACTTTTTTCTTTTTCATTTGAACAGAGATAGCATAGCGGTCTCACCTAACAGAGTTGTCAGTCTGTGTGGAGTTGCTCTATTTCTCCCAGCTCAAACTCTTGTGCTACATAACCCTGCTAAACCAATGTGTCTTAAAACAAAAAAAAAAAAAAGCACCCCAAAGCAAAGGAAAGAAACCAGCCGAGCCCCCTTCAGAGCTGTTTTCAGCAGTTTGGTCTTACTCTATCTGTAATTAACAGCTCTTTACCTTTAGTAATCCCCTTTTGCCCCCCTTACTTCTACTGGGGACACTTTTTATGGGTAAGCTCTTCTTTCTTCTCTCCAGTTTTGCAGGTGAAATTGTAAAAGGCCCAAAAATTTAACAGCAATATGTGTGAGGGATATGACTCAAGTGGATATCTTGCAGTAAACTCTGACGTGCAATTTCATGATAACTTGTCTGGGATTGCTACGCTGACTGGATTTCTTGTAGTAATACTTGGCCATCCAGATCAAAGTTTTCCGTGTAAAAGCTGCTTCTTCTTGAATTGTACATTTCTTGAGTTGTATTCTTTGTCTTTCTCCCTGATGTTTGAAGAAAGTGGGCTGAGTACTTCTCAAATATTTATTTCCCTCTCTATATACAGACATTTACCAGCAAATCACTGTTTTGTCTACCCTACAAAACTTCATGACAACTGTAAGTGAAACTCAATTACAGGAACCATGAGAGAAAGTCGGCATTTAATGAGAATGCTGAAAACTTCTTCCTTCTTTGTTTTTTTGATAGGCACTTCAGTGCATAATGGACACAGAGTTTGAAACACTGTTGTTAAATCTTCAGCATCTCATGCCATTTCAATTAAAGCCCCAGAGTTCTCTTTCAATGTTGCTTGGAACCCTTAAAAAATCTTAAGTAAAAAATGAAAGAAGAGGTAGAGATTGAGGCTGCTTATGTTTGTAGGGTTTACTAAAATTAGTGTTGGGGTTTTTTGGTGGAAAATATGACATATAAAGAAATGTTAGGATGTCATATTTTATATATATAAAAAATGGAATATATTTTATATTTTACTTTGGTTTATATATAAATACGTATATAATATATATTTCTAGCTTAATCTAGAATATAAATACACTTATATTTTATACATATACACATACATATTAATATAAAATTGTAATATGTATTTATATATGGAAACAAAAGCTCAAAATCCGATTAATAAACCAACCTTTAAGGTTACTTGTCACCTGTATCCTCCATCTGTAGTATTATTTTAAGTAACCTCATTATCCCAACAGCATGAACTCTAGTGAATACTTGATTCTTCGATAAGCTTACTGTGAAAGTTCTTAACTTCTAACCAGCAGTCAGGAAACCTTCTCTCCTTTTCTTCCCCGTCACCTCCCCTCCCCGTGCTGGTGTGTGCAGAAGTTGCCACGTGGTATTGGCTTTCTGGTCCCAATATATTATTTACAGGATTCTTGTGATGGAACAAAACCTTCTACAAATAATAATCTATTTTTCTAGATGGCAAACATCTGGGTAGTATAAGTAAATGGGTAATTTATTGGTGTTTGAACAGCTTAAAGGAGGGTAACCAAAGGTAGCCCTGAACAGCTCAGCACTTTTGATGCCGCTTTCTGTGTCATTTGTGGTTTGCGACTGAGACAGCCCCGCTCGTAAGCAGGAGAGGAGGCAGGGGTGAAAGGAGGGAGCGGAGTGGACAGAGCGGGCGGCGGCTGTCCCCGTGGAACACCCTTTCTTCCTTCCCTGCATGTCCCTGAGACTTCACATACCTGCAATGGGAGTTTGAGGCCAAGTGCTTGGAAAGGCTTCATGTTTTGGTGATGGCTCCAGGGGCTCTAACGGACTTGTTGCAGTGGTGTGTGTGTTTTTTGTTTGTTCCACGGTCGTAATGGATCAAACTCAGGCTGTGCTATGCGTATAAATCATTTGTTCCCCGCCTTCCCCCACCCTCCCGTTTCTAAGAAATATTGCTAAGGCTGTAACAGCAAATCGGTGCTTCTGTTTGATGAGGGCCGTATTCTTTAGCGCTTTCCATTCACTTCATGTTGCAGGCTGTGTGCAAAAAAATAATGCTGCAGGACAGAAGTTTCTTCAAGCTTTACCCTCTTCAAGGGGAAATTTTAATGTGTTCTGCCATTTTTATAAACCAATGAAGAAACGCTGGGGAAATTGAGCCACGGTCTTTTTTGTGTCACAGTGTCCCTTATAGTAGTTTGGGGTAAAATAAAAATCAAGTTCACTCCGAAAGGCCTGTGTGTACTCAATTAAAAACTTAGACCAGTGTATAATAAATTCTCATTTTTCTTGGCCCCCTTCCCAACCTCTCAGCTAAGCCCACAAGCCCATGAACCACTGATATTTTTGAGGAATATTGGGAAATGGTCTTTATTAACTTTAATTTAAAAGAAAATTTTGTTGTCTTTTTCTGAGTGAATCTGATAATGAAGCCGTGCTGTATTTAAAAATGGAAATAAGTTAGGTTAGACTAGGTCTTCCCCTGGTCCAGAGAGGGAAAATGAGGTGCAGTTATCAGCCTGTTAGATAACAAGCTAAATATTTAAACATTCAGTAGTATGAGGAGAGCAAAGCCTGGTGGTGGTTAATGTGTTAGGGTAGATTTTTTTCTTTTTTTTTTTTCTTTTCTTTTTTAGATATTTTTCTCTGCTGAGATTCCCCCCCGCCCCGCCCCCAGCCCCTGCTCTAGATAAGGGAAGGAGTGTTTTAACTCTGTGGCACGAGGGGATGCTTTGCACTCCAGCTGCAGATTGCCTTGCCCCATCTGCCTTCTCCACAGGGGCACAAAGATGAACCCACCTCCAGCTGCTTCTTTCTTTAACCAAGCAGAGGCAGGGCTCATCCCCCGGGTTGGCTTCTGCTTACTGGGTAGCACATCCCAACTTTTAGGATCTCTGATTTGCCTTGGGCTTAGGTTTGCCTATACCGCATTTATAATGGATATGCTGCTGGGGAGAAAGCAGAGCTTTTTCTGCTGGCCCGTCTGTCCAAAGTCCATTTATGATCAGTGCCCCAGTCTGGACCTTTCTGCATGCATGAAGGGGAATTGGTTTGAGCATGTGGGGAGTTGCGGTACTGGCTGCGGAGTCCCTTGCAAACTCACGGTGTAAGGTAGTACTTCTCAGTCCCCTTTAACCACATAGACAACCTAAGCATGAAAACCATGTTTTAAAACTGAAAACCTAACGAAGTAAGGGAAGGAAACATAAAGGGGATAAACAGAAAGTGTTTCCTGCTTTAAAAAAAAAAAAAAAAGAGGGAGGGCAAAGACACTGATCCTTGTTCTGTGTCTGATCATCTCTTTAGGAAAGATCCTTCTGGCATTGACAGCAAAGGGTCAGTTCAGAGGGTTTCTCACCACCGCGTGTGAGCATTGTGGAAAGGACTTGGCTTTAATCCTCTGGGCTCTTACTGGAATATAAATGAAGCTGTCAATCAGCAACTGTATTTGATGTTTGCATCTTTTCATACAGGTTGAATTTTATAAGGGCAGTCTTGCATTGTTTGTCATTGGGGGTCTGCAGGAGATTAAATGGCTACATTTACAGAATGGAAAAGGATGAGCAAAAGACAATGCTATTAGTGACCTCCTTTTGCCTACTATCTTGCTCACTGGAAACTCAGAGAGTGTCGGTGAAGGTTCAAATTCAAGCTGTGGCTGAGAGAAGCAGGTGTGTATGTCCCTCTCCTGTCCACTGAATTACGTGGTTATTCAGGATGGGTGTCTTTTCCTCTCCGTACTGGTGCAGGGCTTATGGAGAATTGCTCATACTCTGTCTTCCTTTTGGCCAGTGAATACCTTTGATTTATCCAGACAGCTTTAAAAAAAAAAGTTTATACAGGTGTGATTAAAAAAAGGCATTGCATCAAGTTGAATGAGATGAGGTTGGGTTATTTTTCACTGGGTATTTATGGGTGATTTTACTTTCGACTTTATTCCAACAGAAAAATAATTCTTCTAAGATGAAGTAGCTGCCAATTAAACAATAAAGCTATAGTAATCCTGGGATCTGGGGTCTGTGTTTTATTCTGTTCCGCTCCCCAGTTTTGTATGTGCAGCATCTTTGACTTCACCTGGCTCTTTCCAAAGTTACCAATAAAGAGTTAAATTCAGACAAGCAAGCTGGGAGGAGAATGTGTGTGCCAGTCAGGATTCTTAGCTAAATTGCTTTCATACTTTGTTTTTATAATATATTTGCTGCTTAGCCACATTTTGGCCTTTTTCCTTTTTCTAACAAAAATCATTATGTGGGATAGTTAGTAGATAGTTCCTACTTTCACAGTGACAACTCCATGCTAAAAATGTTCCTTGGCATAAGGATTGTTAACTGATGGCAATTTGTCTGCCTTTCTGAGTAGGTTTTTTCTCGACACCAGCTATAAAATCTATGAAATAGTCTGTGAGGGGAAAAGTGTTTATCATTTGTTGAAACTGAGGATGGACCAAATGCTTGAGGAAAAGAATGTATCAAATAATGAGCTATAGATAATACTAAATCTTTTCAAGATCCTGGAAGGAGATGTTTAGGCAGAATTGTGTGGCAGTCATCATGAAAAAATTGGCATTTTGTGAAATGCTACCATAGAATATGTTTCAAACGTCACTATTTATGTATCCATTTATATAGATAGCATCAATTACATATTTTTAAATGCTGCTGATGGGTCTAAAAACTACATGCATTACGAACATAAAAGTTTCTTTTTCTGTGGCTTGAGCGTAGAGAACAAGTCTTTTTTTTTTCCTCAATCTGAAAGCTGTATTTGTTTGCTTAAAAGAATGAAGAATGGTATTTTGTTGGTAATATTAACAAAGATTTATTAATATTTTATTGTGGAGCTTTTAAATAGAGGGCTACACATACTAGTTCCTTTTTTTCCCCTGATATCTCTTCTAAAAGAGCATAGCAACACTATGCATTTGCATTTTCTGATCACTAAAAATCCCCCCTACCATAAATGTGTATGTGAAATTGAGAACCTAATTAAAAGATTAACAGCATGTACAGTACTTTACCCAAAAGGCATGTGTTAATTTGTTAAAACACTAAAGAATTTTATGCTGTCTTTTTTGACGCTATCAAAATATTTTCAGTGGAACTGGTTGAACCTGGTCTCTTTATTATAAATTCTTCTGCAGAGTAAGATGACTTAATTTCATATCTAATTGCATAAGGAATTATAAATTATCTTTTCTAAGAGACCTATGACACTAAAACGCAGAATGAACAAATAAAATTGATTTGTTCTAGTACAAATGAAGATATGTGGCAGTATTTTTATTACAGACACCATTTGTTTGGGTTGAGTATCTGAATATTTTACAATAAGATAAAAAGTGCTCTTTGTAGAGCAGTTGTTCTAGCAATGCATCTTAAGGTGTTTTACAACTAATTGCCATGAAATGAAGAAACCCAAATCAACAAAACCCAGACCCACCCATAAAATAAAACCCTATGCAGAATGGAGTAAATCTGTTCCAAAGGAAATATGTTTTATATGCATTCATAGAAGCAGCAGGATCTGCCTCTTGGATCAAAGATGGAACTTTTCTTTTGTTCGCAGAAGAAAGACCTGTTGTTTTCAAAAGCGTGCTTTATCTCAGAAAAAGATGACTTGCGGGATGTAAAATGGTAGTTTCCAGCTAGGTAAGAGATGCCACAGTCTAGACTAGAGCACACAAGCGAAGGATTATGAGTCTGGTTTCTAGTGGGGAAGCACAATTGATGTGTAGGACAGTGTACTGGAGGTGGGCATTTCCCTGATGTAAAGAGAAATGTAGGTCCTGCCGTGGCCCTGCTGGTGCCATGTAACCTGAGGGGATGCCATGGTGCTGCAGAATTAGGAGTTCCTTCCCTCCTGGGCACTTCTGGAGGAATCTTGAACAAATCCCCCTTCCTGCCCCTAAAGCACAGCCAGTAGGTACTCTCCTTCAGAAACAACTGGGTATTGACCAGTACAAAGTGACATATTATTTTAAGAATTTATTATTATCCTTATGGCAGAATTAGTAGAAAGTGGCAATTATTAAAGAATTGTCTTTTATAACTAGTCTCCATGGAGTTTTATTCTATCATTGAAAGTTTGAAATGGTTTATAGTAAATTTACCATTTTGTACTGAACTGTGTCAGTGTCGGTGCCAGGGCTGTTCGAATGTTACTGAACGTCCATTTAACCAGTTTAGATTAAACCCTACTACATTATTTAGTGCAAGTACATTGTTCATAAAGGAACAAATTAATATTCTACTGACCTTTTGAGGGTTGAATTAGTAAATTTATCACAAGAATTAGTTTGGTATTTTATAATAGAGACGTTCTTTTATTTATTCATCCAGAACTACTTTGTTATGAAGTTTACTGATACAAAGCTGCTCCTGTTAAGCTGGTTGTTATTCCCAGAATAACATGTACTAATATGTTATGATATACTAAAAGACTGATGCCAAATTGTCTAAATCCCATCGTATGTATGCATTTATGAATTTTTCTACAAGGGAGCCAAAAGGGTAATACGGCACTTCATAAAGGCAAGTAGGAAAGAGATGTAATAGTTTTTAGCTAGAGAGCTTCCATGGTCTGGTTTGAGTGATATGAGACAAAAACTGCAGCATTTATAGTGAAAACATTTATGCCTAATAATCCCAAGTGATTTCAAGAACAAGGTTAAGGAATATTTTTTATTACCATAAAAACATGAGATTTTTTTCCCCCTTATGTTTCTGTAGCTCTGTAGCTCCCATTTTGCAAGGATTTTTTGTGCTTTTACATTTTGACGGTGTGCCTGTACAGGAAAGTGGTAAGGGAGAAAGCAAAAAAGAAGAGAGAGCGCCAAGAGAGCAAGTGTTTCTATGCTGTTTGTAATAGCAATGTCATGTCTCTGTGAGGGACAGCAGTGTGAGTTTTTTATGGTGTAGTAAGCATCTGCACCATCTCACAGCAGTTCCCCTGTCTGACTCTTCTTCCCCTTCTTGCTGAAGCAAGGTTAGCATGGAGTTGCAGGTACAACACTGTGGTGCCCCACGGTCGCAACATGGATTTTGTGGAAGGAAGGGCTGTTACAGAACAAAATTGCCACCAAACGTCTTCAAGATTTCTCCTGGATCCTTCTCTTTTTTTATCTGTCCTTCTTGTGTATAAATTTTGGTTTTGCTTGTAAATGTGAGGGAGATGAAGAAATCTTAGCTGCAGATGGGAAAAAAACCCAGTGTCTTGATATTTAAAAAAATGCAGAATTAGAAGAAGATAAATTTAGGTAGCCTTTGCACCATAATAATGTGGAAAGACCTGAAACAAAGCCATAAGGCTTTTTTTTTCCTTCACAGATTCAGTTGTCTGGAAATTGTGCAATGCTGTTTAAACGGAATGACTTTTAACAGATCGCAATAAATTAAAAAAAAGATTCATGTTTTCACCAAGGATTACATGATGGCAGTGCTAACTCCCATGCAATTAATAGACAGCATGTACTTTGTTTTCCTTTGAGTGCTTAGCTTTTTGTCTAGATTTTATCTGGCCATGTATCCAGGATGGATGCAAGCTGCTGTTAATTGAACTGTATTTAAGACTATTAAAACCATCCTATGTGCTATATGGCAAGATGTGTATCTAAATCTGCATTTGCAGCAACGTAGCTGTAGCATGCAATTCCTCTAGTAGATAGGCAGCTGCTAGTCCACATATTTTTAGATACAAAATGTAATCGGTTTATGACAAAATAACTGCTTATATCAACATAGCATTTGTCTTTTACAAAACCTGCAGTTATTTTCCCAGAGCAGTTGCGAGGTGCGGTTTGTAGCTTCACAGGAAGAAAGATGGCATATATTCTAATTTTGATGTGGATTGTTGGCCCATTGAGTCAGGTCTTGTGTTGAAGTAATTTCTTGGTAGAAGAAGACTGGTCCTGGTTTCTCCTGATCTCATACACCTACTGAATGTCTTTCTACATCCATCTAGTTGTGTGATAGTAGTCTTCAGGGGGAAGAAGATGCTCTCTGATATGAGGAGTGATGAGTTTAAATTGGAGCGGGGGGGAATCCCTTATTTGCTGGATTAAGTCTTTTATATAACATGCTTTGTAGAAAAAGCACTACATTTGTACAGAAGGAGGTGCCAGAATGCTAATAGAAGTATAGTAACTCATCTGATGGGTGGGAAAGGCTTCTGCATGCTATTCAGAAACAAAATTAACCCTGTGTGGGAGTATAATACCTAGCATTGTTAATTCTTGACATTTTAATTTTCTTTCTCATACTTCTGGGGCTCTTGATGAGGGGAGCTTCAGTTTCTCTTTAAACATTTAATTTGTAGAGCTACAAAATAAAATCTTGCAGGATTCCATCAGAAGCTTGTGAGCATGATCCTGTCTTTGACATGAGAACATGGAATAAAAAAGAATCCAACCATTTTAATTTGCTGGGAACGAAAAGAAGCTGGTTGGTAGCTTTGGGATACAGTATTGCTCTCTGAAGCACATTACGTTGCGGGTGTGCAGGCATGTGACAATGTGATCATATGGGGGTCTGAGTTGGTTTCAAACACGCCTGGGGCCTCCTGTGGCCCTTTCGTTATTCCTGAGCCTTTGGCACTGAGTGCCGGTGGGGGAGATGCGGAGATGGGGAAACGAGAGAACTAGATAGGAGAAATCAGTAGCAGATTTAAATTAAGCAGAAACCTCAGTATGTTATAAACTTGTAAGGCTATATATACACTATGGCATGTGGCTGGACCATAGTCATGCTCAGCAAACCACTGAATGTTATAGGACAGTTCATATGTTTTCTAATTCTTCCCAGAAAAAAGAGGATTTCAGTACTGAGTAATATCTTATTATCCCATTCCTACTATCGGCAGCACAGCAATTTGAACTTGAAAAAATAGCAGATTAGGTATTTCCCTGAAACTACATATACTATTTAGTGTCTTGCTGATGTTCTGGCAGAACAGCATAGGGATTGACAGAAACTGGGGCTGAAAGTGACTTAAGGGAGCAAATGGAATTTAGCGAAGGTTATGAAAAAGCAGTGCTTTCCGTTAGACATCCTACAAAGAGAGAGATGGGAAAGGAAGAGAGATGCCAAAGCGGGAACTACACACCATGAACATGGCTTTTTGAGCCAGGAGGAGTCTAGGTTGACAATTTCATGTGAGGCTTTGCTTCCTTAGTAGGAAGAGTTAAGAACAGAAGTGAAAAAGCTGGTTGTAGTAGAGATAATGTCATGACCTCTTAAAACTTAGGTGTAAGGTGCGTATCTCAGAGTCAAACATTCTTTGCAATGGTGGAAACGTAGATGCAGTGTTCTGGTACTATTGCAGTAAGGCCAAAAATGGAAATAGAAAGGTTTGTCTCGGTGTGAAGGCCAAGTGAAACGCAAAAGATAAATGGGCATCCAGTTGTGCGATGTAGAGTCCAAAATCAGCACACACAATGCTGCTAGTGTTCATAATTGTTGGTGCTGTAGCTTCAACAAGGAATTCTTTACAAGAAAATTAAGCTGTGTTTTAAGTTACAGAAATGTAAATAGTCAAATGCTTCTGAAGTCAGTGGAGTTTTTGATTTCCACTGTTGCAGCTGAGGGCAGAGGTTGAAACATGATTTTTATTTCCAGACGTATCTCAAGCTACACTTCAAACTTGTTTTATATGAAGAAGTAAGTAATCTGTTGGCAGGCAGGTTGGGAGCATAGGTAACACAGCCTCAGATACATTTATCTGTAGGATCAGTAACCACTGCTGATTGTTTGCAAAGAGCTTGGTTGGGGTGTTCCTTCCACGTAAATTTTCAACTGTGTCCTAGTATGGAAAAACAAACTTAGTACAGCTATTCTGGAGTGAGTTATTTAGCTACAGGAGGGATAGGCCAAAGCCATTTTCCTGCAGAACATTATTCCTTATATGAAAGCCATCCATTTGCAGGATATTTTTTGTTTAATGTTCTTCAGAATAATTTGATTATTTTTTTATAACACATCGTAGAAGCCTGGATTTAGGTTCTTGCTTGCTTATGTGAATACCTGAGACACAGTGACTTAGACTGGGACAACAAAACAGAAATTACCCTTAGGAATCCTGTTACCTCTGCAGAGTCATGGAGAAGGATGACCTGTGTCCTCAGAGGACAGAAGTGTGGAACCTCTGAGGCTGAAAGTGGGGAGGCATGTTTGTTTTAATATATGTAAGATTTTAACTGTTTTCAAGTACTTTTCTTAAGACCAGAGGAAGGAGACAGCTGCAGAGAGTAGGGAGACATGTGAAGCCTGAGGTTAGGAGCCTTGCAGTAGGCTGTGGTGTTGCTTTAGTTGTGTTTGTGCATGTGTTTGACTGAAGGTGGGGATGGCAAATATCCACCTTGTTGGCAAGGGCTGAGAAGTTGGTCTTTCGCTTGACTAATATGTATGTGTATGTAGGAAGGTTTTAAAAGAAGGGGAAAATATTTGTTAAATTGGACTATTTGTGGTTGAAATATCATAAACACTTGGATGTAATAAGAGAACTACAGTAACTTCTTGTTTTCAGATAACTTGTTAGAAATATTCTTTGAAACTAAGATTGATACATTTTTGCAGAGGAGCTTTCTTTGTGAGCTTTTCATGTAAAGGCAGGGTTCCCTGTCTGACTGCTTCCATAAATCAAGATGGTGCCACCTTTTCTTTGGAACTTACGGTAGAGAGTTTTTTTAAAGCATAAGGTGGTTACTACTTGTCTGTAGACTTTTAAATAGTGCGCAAATGCACAAGATTTTTCTTTGATTAACTTTTTTTTTTTCATTTATTAACAAAGTGGTTATGTAGGAACATTCATCAGAAGCTTTAGAAATTGTGAGAGATTTATGATGTCATATGATGTCATTACAGCAATCCACTGCATTGTAAAACTTCAGAGCAACCACTGCTGTACCACCAGGGTGAATAATGGAGCATTCATTCACTCCTACCAAATTCCAACATCAAATATTCCACAGGCTGTCTTGAAACAGAAATTGTGCCTATAGGAACATGTAGTGAGAAGTTACGCTTGGGAGGGTGTAATCAGAGTACCTCGAAAGGAGTGGTAGGTATTTCAATTCCCAGAAGTCATTGTGTTAAGACTGCACAAAAGCTAGATACTTTCTGAGGTAAAAGCCCTTTAGAAGGAAGTGGCTGAAAAAATCCTGGCTCACTTCTGGGGAGCTTGTGAGAACAAGTACTGGAGGCCAAATTCTGCTCTGTTACACCATCCTACATTTGGGCTAGCGCCAAGGACGAGCGCTTTCCCCGCTGCGACTAGACTGGAGGGAGTACAATTCTGAGGGGTCTGAGCAATAAGTGACTCTACTCTAAACCACACATAAAATGAGTTTAGCAATCTTGGACTGTTGAACAATGATTCATTTTATAATATGACCACAAAATGTAGCTGAGTTGGTAATGATTGCTTCAAACAGCTCGAGAAACTGAATGAACAAGGAGGAGTTGGGATTACCCTTAGCCCTACTAAGTGTCCTTGTTGGGCCGGAGGTCAAGGCTTCCTGGTATAGCTTTAGCCTGGGGCTGCACAGGCAGGCAGGGGAGAGCTCTGCCTGTGATAGAGACAGGCAAAGGTCTCGTTCTTTAGTGGTAAATGTGCTTTAACAGCCGCCACTGGATATTAGCACTTAAAACAAAATGAAAGGAAATGTTAAGTCTGCTGCATGTTCCTTGTTCAGGATGTTAACAGCTGTATGGCAAATACATCTATAGTATAGAAGGGAGAGGAAGACACAAGCAAACTTTCACAGCCATCCTTTCATATCTGTAATTATATCCAGACTTAGCAGCAGTGTCATCTTGTTTTGCAGAGGAGCGTGGCAGCCCTTGAAGTGAGATTTCTTGGTGTTCAATCCCACACGGTAGAAAAGGTCCATTGTGCTCTGACCTGCTTTAAAACAAACCATACCAAACCGTGCATGCACGCCTAAAGAGTCCCCCCTTTTTATAGACAACTGCCATTTGTTGCAGGGGTTGCTATGGCAAACTGGGGCAGAAAATCCTATCTTGGTGTTAAAGCAAAATACTTAGAAATTTTAAGGAGACAGATTTTGAGAATATAAATTAATTAAATGGCAGTAATCACATTATTGCACTGTCTTGCCAGGGAAATAGCTATTCCTGTGAGAGTCTATTACTGTGTTAGGTCTTGGAGCAGAGTGTAATTTTTTGAAAGTGCTTTAGGTTTTCCAAATCTGTCTTTCTGCTTTTATTTAATGCTAACTAGTGGTAAACAGTAGCTTAGCCCTGCAAAGGTGGTCATCATCCTGCTTGCTTGAGTTGTTAAAGCTATAAGAAAACTGAATAAGCATTTACATTTTGGGCTTAAATTGACAGAAGTAAGTAACTTTAACCTCACCAATCTGTGTACCAAGTAGCTGCTTGGTAGCTTGCCCTGTTGGGATCAGTGTCTTTGGATTGGGACAGGAAACGTTAGGCTTCTTCCAGATGGGAGTTCTACAGCTGTCTTAATGTGCCTTTTGCTTCTTGACTGCTGGAGGTGCAAAGTGTCAGGCAGGTAGGAGACTTCTCTGGTACATTTCTCCGTTTGCAAGAAAAAGCAAAAACCCAACACTATTTTATGTTGTTTGCCTTATTTTTTTTTTCCCTGTGTTCTGACTACTTATGCCTCTGACCTTAGTGTAGTTGTGTCCTTCTTCAAATCTCCAATGAGAGGATGAAAAGTACACTTCAGAAACAGAACTGATAAACTGGATGCAGCCTAGCATATTTTTAGTCCTGTTAGAAAAGCTGCTTGGAAATATTTTTTGCTTTTAATGCTGAAAACAGACAGTTCTATATTCTTACATTTATAATAGTTATTCATTAGAGTATTTCCTTACATTTTTAAGTGGGACTATGTTACAGCCCTTTGATAATATTTGGAGAGAAGTGAAGACTAAAATTCCCACTGCCCACATCTGAAAGAGAAATTCAGAATTAAAGGGAGAAAGAGATCAAACCACTACATATGAAGAGAAATGAAAAATGGTTTTTGTAAATATGGTATTTTGGACCATGAAGAGCCTGACGTAGTTGATCCAGTGAGTGAAGTCCTTTCTGTAGGTGTTCTCCAAGCATCTTTGGTTGTTGCACAGTTGATCAGTCAGCCTCTGGTTGTCTGAATGTGGGCACAGATCAGTGACTCTGCATTGATTATGCCAATATTGCTGGTCTTACGAATTGACCATCTGCTGTTTGCTTCTGTGCGCACATTAAGAATCGGGCAGCAAGAGCATGGCAGTAGCCTAGGATTAGTACCTACATCAAAAATGAGGAACTCTTGAGTCTTCTCAGTTTTGCCACTGCTTATTTGTCTTCAAGAAGTCATCTTTGGGTGTGCTACTAGTACAGCTTGCTGCAGTTGGTTGTGCTGGTGAAGGAAGGCAAATACATGCTTCTGTCGAAGTTCCAGAGTTCATTTTGGTGCATTGAAAGTTTCGTTTTGTACGTTCCCCTTGGGTTCCTGAGTGGGCAGTCGACTGCCCACTGCATCCAAGGAATGGAATGGAATGTAACAAAGCTTCTGCATTGCAGATTGAATTTGATATGTTTGGGAGAGGGAGCAGCAGCTTCCCAAGTGGGAATTAAAAAAAGAGAAATGTAAAAATGTTTATAACTAGCTCAAGTTAGTATCCTCATCTGCAACTGGCCAAGTCTAATTCAAGATGCTTTTCATGCCGCTGTGTTTGCCAGCTACCTCTTAGACTAAGGCATTTGTAGTGATTCAAGAGTTCAACTCCGTGTTAGAAAAAGAAAGGCACTTCTTGTGGAATATCATTTAAAAGCTGAGCCAAGTTTTTTCTGATTTAATATTACTTACTTGAATCTACTGTCTTTCCTAGTATTTTGTGCAGCATTATTCTTTCTTGTTACGTTTATCATTACTCAGTTGAGAGGTTTTTCACTGCGTTACCTGGGTTAAACTGATCTCATGTTCAAGGCTAAAATTAAGGAAAGGTTTTGAAAACCTGGGTATTCTGATTGTCACTAATGCAGAGATTAGGTATAGATGACTGAGTGCTTTGAAAGGGGAGCTTTGTATCCACTTACCAGCTTTTCTTATCTTCATAAAAATGACAAAGAATCAAATAATTTAAAAAAATATAAAAAAGGTTATTTGAAAACTACTTTTCCATAAATGTTGCAGTCATTCTTTATGGGCAAACATATGCATAAAACATTGTAGCTACACCCACAACATTCATTCTTATTAGATGAATACGCTTTTCTATACTAACTCTGCATGGTAAGTGAATAATTTCTGTCTTAAATTCTACATTTTTCTTCTGTGGTTACAACCAAAATTATACAGATTCCCTGTGTGGAATTATATCCCGAACTACTTTGCCCCAAGGTATTTTTAAACTTTTTGCCTACATGATGTGCATTATTTTAATTACAACACATAACAATTATCTGGAAGCTATTGGTTATTATGTCAGTCTGAGGTGCCACTTAAGTCTTTTTCTTCTCACAATTAACAAAATAATAATTGTTTCAAAGGCAGGCAGGGACATGAACCCAAATCAAATCCTAGCAGGCACATGCAGGGGAAAGCAAAGGAGCAGGTCCCTCCTGGGTGAAAGCATCGGGAAGAAACGGGTGGTTGTATTTGTTTTGGCAGGCTGAAGTTGTCGTGAGCCCGGAGTCCCAGCCAAAACCAAGTGAGCTTTGAGTTGACTTGAGCCATTTCTCAAATGTTTTTGTGAACTCTCGCTTTTTTTTTTTTATTCCCCATGTTGTTTTAATTATACTTCTCAGTGCTGGGAACATCACACCAGATCTTCCATGTTTCGGGATTATTTGTGAAAGGATTTCACATCAGCTAATAGCCATTATTTCAAAAAATCTTCACTGGTTGGGTTAAAATCCGAGCTCAGATGTGTGATCACATAAGGGAAAATTCCATGGAGACTTGGAGTGGAATGAAGCCCCCTCCTTAATACTTTTGTCTAACATATGTCACTGTATTAAAAATAATTACTTTGGTTCCTTAGAGGGGAAGAAGTTGTTGGTTTTTTTTTTTTAAACTTGGAATTCTATACTGAGTAAGCAAATAAACTCCTGAGATTTGCTTTCATTTGAAAAAGATATTTTAAATGGTACCTTTTACTTGAATGTTGGCCAGTTTAATTTAGATTATTGCTTCTGACAATTAACCTCGTGTTGGGCTGCACTTGTCTCATTAGCAATGTGGCAAGTGATGAACTTGGATTCATGAGGGCTTAGCTCTCACCTGGGAAACACACCCGCCAGGGCTGTGCCACTGCTCTGACAATTAACAAATCCACGTAAAAGCTGTCTATGGAGGACTGGGGGATTAAACAAATACATTAGTAGTCTTATCAAATTCATTGAATAGTTTTGCCGGGAGAGAAAGTTAAACAGCAGAGGAGGCATGGGCATGGGATTTAAAAATACGTAGTTTTGAGGTGATCTGCTGTTGATATTTTCCTGTTTCAGCTTTTTTCTAGTTTGAGATAGAATTTATCCTTCAAAATTTATCAGCCTTAAAAACAAGTTTTTAAATAAATAGGGAATAGAGTGATGGGGAGTAAGGATAGGGCTAAATAATTAAAGAATAAAATTCTTAAATTCTGTTTTAATATAATGCTTCATCTGCCAGGAAATTATCAGTTGATTTGTTTTTCATTTAAGGAAAACCAGTTATGCCAGTTGAGGTTTCATGAACTCATTTCCCCCCCTTTTTCTTCTCTGATTTTAATCCACTGAAGCAAAATATCTGTTACTTCCACAGTCTACTGCTCTGTGTAACACAGGGAATATTCAGGAAAAAATGTCTTCTTTTGGTGGTGATTTGATGAACAAAAAGATTGAGCTAATTTTCTGCAACAGAAATAATTACTTTACCAACTTTATATAGTTGAAGGCTTTTCATCTAAATATAATCAGAGAATGACTACAAATGTTCAAACCCCAAGATGAAATACAAAACATTTTCTGGCATTACTAGGAGAAAGAACTGGGGGGGGGGGGGGGAATTCTTTTCTTCTTAAGTTTTTAATTTCTTACTAACATGCTGCGTACCTCTGTCTAAATTTACATACATACATATATAACAATTGTATAGTGTCCAGAATACAGATAGACATATCTTTATATGCAGGAGGGGGGAAAAGTGTTAGTTCCTTGGAGTAAGTGTTTCATTTTTTCCTTTTAATTTAAATTCACTTTGCATTTTACTGTATGGACTCCCTACAAATGCTTTACTACTTTTGCTGTGAAAATCAGTAAGGGGAGAATGATTTAAACTGACTGATCTGTTTTCTCCCGTTATGTGGCTATGCATATAATATTTGCAGCTACTTAAAAGGTATTATACGTGTTATTTAGAAATAGTTACTCAATTGAATATTTAATAATGTATACATGAAAACTGATCCAGAGGAGACTATATGAAAAACGATTTGCTCTGGCAGTAAAGTGGGTTATTTTAGTGGAAAAATTAAATCTTTTTCTCTCCTTTACTGGAGGGAGAGATGGGTCTGTGCAGCTGGCCAGTTAAATGTGTAGCCCATATGTGCACAGTGAAGAAAGCTAACGCTGAGGTGCGAATGTGACTGGCAGAGATTGCCGTGCCTGCCTGCCGTGTTCTTTTCTCATCTACAAGGGTAGCTTTGCCCTGCCCTGCGAGCTTGCACCTTTGTGTTTTCTGAGCTGCTCTGCGCTGTACAGGCTGAGTGAGCATGCCTGGTGGTGGGTACCCTTGGGCACGGCTCTTGTGGAGCAGGCATCCCTTGCTCATCCCAGCAGACTAGACCCATGGCAGTCTCTAGTGATCCCCTCTTTCTCTTGTTTATAAATTTGGGTAATGTGCATGGTAAGAAGATGGGAAGAAAAGTCGTGACTCAAGCTAAATAGAGTGCAAGTTGGTGCCTTGGGGTAGGAGGAGGGGATATTAGAGGTTTGTGGTCTGGAGATTTATTCCTGTAGAGCTGGGAGAAGGTTGGCTGTCTTTCAGAGATGGGAGCAGTGTGGCGTGGGCAGGAGGATGACGGAGACAGTGATGTGGCCCCGGGTGGGTGCGTGAGCAGGCACTGGCCAGCAGAGTTGCTTGCCACGAGGCATTCTCAGCCAGGGCTGAAAGCATCCTATGGACTGTGATGAGTCTGAGCTCTATTTCTGCAGGAAACAAAACCTATTCATTTATTTGTAAAAATTAAATGTATTTTCTTTGTACAGAAGGAGACCTAGAGGACTGGCAGGAAGGTTGAGGCCATTTTCTGGCTAGGGCAGTTGTGGGTGGAGGGTTCTGCTGTCTCACTGAGGCCGAGAGAGAGTGTGCATCACTCTTGCCCATCAGCCTGTCGAGTCTGCCTGTCTCTTGTGAGATAGAGCACTGCAAGTTCCCTTTCCCCTACTGGCAGAAAATACCTCAGCCAAGACAATAGCATAATTTTGCAGTTCTACCAAGATCGCTTTAAAGCTTTAGTTGTGACATTTTGTTACATTTGCTAATTTTTTCCTTCAATATAAAAAGTACTCAAAAGATACTTCAGATAGGAGATTCCTTTTATTTAAACAGGGCACATGCAGGCACACAACAGAGCTGATGGAATATGAAGCCTTTTGTACACTACGTACCTGGATAACAGCTGGCTTAAGTCCTTAATGTATTGAAATTGGTACCCTCCATTCATTCTGTTTGTAAAGAGCTTAATGTTAGCACAGCCTAAAGACAGAACATTTCCATTACAAACTGTTTTCTTAGTTTCTATAAATTAACAGTGTTCTTTAGACATTTCCAGATGAGGGGCATCCAGATTTTCTGTTCCCTTCTTTGGGCATGCAATGAAAAGCATTTCACCTCAAAGCAGGTAAAGGAGGTAATAGAGAGGCCAATATTTTGGGCCACCAGCAGTAAAATCTCTCCTGATTGTGAAGATTGGATAGAACTTCACTTTCAGTACAACTTGACTGAACAACTTCTCAGATTTCATGAGACCAACATGTTTAGCCTAGAACGGTGTATCTAAACAAAGCAATGTCTCACAAAATCTTATAGATTCATCTATAACTTATCCATTTTATTTAATATTTAAGATTATTTTCCTACATCAAAATTTTAATAGTGTGGCTTTGACCTTTTACATCTATACCACAGTAGTGCCTGGTCACACTGACTGGGACCCTTATTGCATGAGCTCTTCAAATAAGATTTTCTGTGATAAACTGTAAACCAGGGCCATCACCGGGGGAATGTGAAAACTGTTTTAATGCTGAGGTTCCTCTTACTGGATTTTCATCCACCATAAACTCAAGTGTGAAATGGAGAAAGGAGGGTATTTCTGAGGCTGTGGATTTTTCCAGGTGGGCATGCATTACAGTGGGTGTTTGGTCCTCACCTAGAGCGCTGCCGATCAAAAAGGCAGGCAGAAAAGCTGAACTGCCTTTACTCAGAGAACTACAGATCCGAAGAAGTGCTGGAGCATCGCATGTGGTGGGTGTGCTGCATCACCTCTTTGCTCCATATACTCTTTTTTTTTTTTCTTCTTTTGTTTTTTTAAACCTGGTTAGAAAAAGAAGAAATTTCAAATGGTTTTGAAGTCTAAATTATTTTAGTATTTCAGGCATCTTAGACTTTTGGCATAATTCTTTAGTAACAAAGTTTCTACTTACTCAGAAAGTCTTTATTTCTTTGCCATTTATACCTGTCTTAAGTCCTGCAGTACGAAACAACCAATAATACTGCATGTCTCCAAATGAACAACAGACTTTGGGGGAGTAAAATAGACTTTCATTAAGATGCAGATACCCACAGTGCCACCCACGTCCCACCACCTGAGTGAGTGCCAAAAGCAGGGAATAGTTATTGGCTGTGGGAAATGACTGTGTCGGCAGAAACCAGATTGAGGCTTTTCCTCCAGGGTGACCTTTGAAATCAATCAGATTGTGAAAACGATAAACCTCCCAAAGCCGCCTCTTTGCGTTGGGCTTGCTGTGCTGGTCGTGCTCCCTCAGTGCTGAGGTTTACTCTGGTTCCCTGTGTGAGAAAGGAGAGGAGAATACATCTGCATTATTGGAGGGTCGTTATGCCTATTCTTTTGGGAATGCATGTGCATGCAGTGTCTTCGTCTTCCTCCATAAGACTTCGGGAAGTACTGTTATTTATATCTTCTTATCTCCTTTACTATGATGTTATTAGTTGAAATGCCCAGTCAATTACTGTGTATGTGTGGTACAGAGGAGAACGCTGGCAGCAGTATAGGTTGTACCTTACAGTGAAATATGTCTTTTGTATATTCCAGACGTTTTCCAGCATTGGGATTGTGTTCTGAATGAGGCATCATCCCAGTGTGTCTTTATTAGTAATATTCCCCAGAACTGTGACCAGGCCTCTGGGTTCCCTTTCTGCTTACACTCATGTAGAAGCCATGCATATGTGGGCCCGAGACACCTAGGGCTTTGGGAGGTGATTAGAAATGACAGTCTGTCCTCCCTTTTTTCTTGAAATACCAACATGGGGGATTTTTTAGCTCTTTGCATTTGAATGTGAGACATAGTTTAGAGAGAAAGAAGTGGTGAGAGCGCTCAGCTCTGGAGGAGTGGAGTTTTGGTACAGAAATTGGTTTAGTACAGGAGTGTTGGTATTAAACAACAGTTTCTTTCGCCAGAATAGCCATCATTGGGGCTGTTGTGATAACCTGTCTCTTAAGGTGTCTACAGTGCCACGAAGAAAAAGAGACCTGAGAGTGCTGTGTGTTGCCTTCCAGCTTGGTGGGTTGTGAAGCACTGTGAGCTACTTACTGGAGGATGGATTTCAGGAGGTACTAGAGCTCTCCATCATCTCACGAGTGTGTTTGCGGTACCACCAATGCTTGAGACTTTACTGAGTCTTGCAGTGTCTGATGGTGTCCATGAAACTCCTGTACTAGTTTTGGCTGTGATAGAGTTAATTTTCTTCATAGCAGCTCCACAGCCTCTCTACCCTGTGATTACACGAGAATCTTAACAGCTACATGTGAAGAAGCAGTAAACTATTGGAAATGCTTCAAAGCATGATGTGTGTGTACTGCAAACCTTCAGATCCAAAAGGTGAATAACTCCAGTCTTTGCCAAGTACACAGAAAATTATCATTCAAATTGAAAAAAATAGTTCTTTTGTCTATCTTTCAGTCTTTCATTCGCTAACTGACTAACGTGAAGATGAAAATGCTAACAGGATCCAAAAAGGATCTGGCGGCTTTGTAAGGAAATAGGTTCAGTTCTAGGAGGATGTGGGCTAAGAAAACAAATCTGGGTTCATCTCAGCATAATGTGGGCTCATCAACAGTACAAGAGAAAACTGTTTTTTCTGAGTCTGGTAACAGTTCCTGCTCGCTCTGAGTCATCTCCTCTAGTGGTGAACTACGGTCTTTTTTTTCCTCCTTTGTTTTCTGTTGATAGGAAATGTAGCATAGTTCAGTAACCAGCAAAGCTTTATTTAGACTTGTCAGAAATGCAGAATTGTTTTGCTCTTCCTTGGAAGAAAAGAGGGAGATGAAGAACCTGAGAATCAGGTTACTGACTGAAATGAGTGTCAGTGAAGGAAAAATCTGTATTGAATTGAATTGAATGTATCTGAATTTACAGTGCTGCCCAAATTGGGGACTAAGATTATTAAAATGTATTTTGAAAAGAAATACTGCAACCTTAAAGATACTATTCTCTGTCTCTCTCTAATAGATCAATTTGTAAGGGAAGGATAAGGTTTGATCTTTTGCCTTTTACCTGTTTGGGAGCTACAAGGGAGACCTGAGCCTAAAGATCAACAATGCCCCAGTCCTTGGTCTATTGCATATTCCTAAATATATGTGTGCATGCACATTTACATATGGATAACTTTGCTTCCTTATAATTTTTTAATATAAAAATGCCAGAATACAAGTCTTACCTCCCTTGTTAACTGCTTCATGGTGGATCTCATCATTAACTGAATGTTGTTACAGATACTAGGATCAAGCCAATGGACATTGTTTGGTATTGTATGGATTTGGATATGCTCTTACAATAATGCAGCTACAAAGAGCAAAGGACCCCTGAGTCAAATTGCAGAGGTAGCAGCATTCACATACAGCATTCATGTTGAATTAGTGGAAGCAGTGCTCATTTGGGGTTTTCAGTAAGGTCCTCAATCCCTCTTTTCTCAACAATACCTGCTTTTCTATCCTGCTAGTTAGATGCTGTCGTACGAGTTCTTCACTTGTTCATGTTGGCTTTTTTCATGGAAGTCAAGAACTGAATGTCTGGTAGAAGGAAAGAAAAGACAGAAGGCAAGCCAAAAGTAGTAATTTAGTGAAAAAATGTTCTACTAGTCTTTATACAGCATAAGGAAAACCCCGAAAGACATGAATCTTAAACTAAGGAGATTAAGCTGTTAAACTACATATGCCAAAATATGAAATCTGCATTCAGTTTAGGGGTTTGTTTGTGCAGCACAGCATGCTGCATGTCCTTATTTTTCTTTGGACTTGAGACCCATGAATTTTCAAATCTACTTGTAGTTGACTCAACACAAAGATAGTTGGCTACTGTATGTCTGCATTCTGAGCCAGACTTTCTGTGCTCTCTGTAGCTGTGTTACTGTGAGTAGGCAGGATATTCAGATTCATACAAGGCCAAACAATGTCCGTAGGCTTAATTCTAAGCCTATTAGCCTATACAATGTCCTATTAGCAATGCTCTTTTATAACCTTTAAAATGTGTTTTATGTATTCAGTTGCAATGCCATGTATTGTGCTTTTTTCCTTCTCAGTGGGCTGTCTTTCTGTACGAAGCTTGTAGGTGAGCATTGAAGGAGTTTGGGGAACTGGCATATTTTTGAAGACAGATATGGGGCTTTCCACAAAGAAGGAAAACATCTTCTACCTCTCCCTCTCTTCTCCATCTGAAAACATCACAACATAAAATCCAAGAAAGGCTTCTGGAGGGGGGACCAAAGGCTTGTCTGCTCAGATGCCTTGTTCTCCTTGCTGGAGGTGTCGTGAGGCAGGTTGGGTTGGTGGCATTGGGCCAGCAGAAAGTTGCCAAAGGAGGTTGGAAAGCAAATGTTGGTGTAAAGTTCTGGTCCTTTTACTCACATGCAGCCCCTTGTAGGCCATGAGGTGCCAACACAGTCACCAAGTCCAGAATTTGGGGCAAGATGATCCAGGCATCATTTATGGCTGTTAAAGAAACGTGCAGTGAAGAAAAGCACCACCTGTTGAGTGCACTTGCATTCAGGTTTTTTAGCAACTGAGGCAAATACACTAAAGCCCAAATTTTCAGCCTGTAAGGCTGAGGTGGAAGCATGTTACAGGTCCCCACTAGCAGTATCTGCCTATGTTGGCTCTCTGGGAGGCACTAAATTACAGACAGGAGCCATGGTCCCAGCCGGGCTGGGGCATGGCAGAGGAGCAGCCAGTGTTTTGCCAGGGAGCAGAGGGATGCAGCTGCTGTCCAAAGCAAAAGGACCGGTGCTGGTTTTAAGATGGCAAAGCAAATCTCCAGGCATGGGAGCAGCTAAGGAAGCTCCTTGATCCAGGGATAGGCTGAGTTGTGACACTCCTGGTCTGGATTTCAAAGGCATTTAGCAGCCACTGCTACTTGGGAGGAGGCTCAGCCTTTGCTCCTGTGCAGCTGAGCAACCTCAAGCATACCCAGGACCGAGCTGGGAAGGATCTTACTGTAAGAGTTAGAGGTTGCCGAAAAGATAGTAGTGCCATGCTTTGGGCTTTATGTGGGGATGATGTTAGCAATGGAGCAGGTGCTGCAACCCTGTGGACATCTGGGCTACTGAATAATGCTGCTGAGAAAAGTAGCCCTGGTGTGATGGTGCCTCTCAGGAGAGGACACCCTGGTAGAGGGTAAACCTGAGCTCCAGACTGACGGTGTTATGAAGGGCAACTGCTGAGAGCTGCTTAGTACCCTGGATGCAGTAGCCTTTCTGTCATGAGTTTTCATGACTGAAAATACTTCGTTTTCATGCCATGGAAATGATGCTTAGAGGAATGGGTCTTTCTCTCAGACAAAAGAGAGAAAAAGAGACTTCTGTCTATTAATGTATCTTGCTGTCCAAGGTAAGTGCAGACTTATCCCCAGAAATGCCAAAAGAGAGTTGTTATACAGGGTTAAATGTGATTTTCCTCAATGGAGGTAACAGTCTTAAGGCTAATACAGAAAAACGTAAAAACTACCTTTTTTGTAATATTTTGTACCTCCTGTGCTTCCTCGCCCTTCTATTTGTGGTATTGATGTTCTATCATATAACAGTTTTAAAAATAATCCCCTGAAGTAAATAACATCAACCTTCCCCCCCCCTTCTGTTTCCTTACCAATTATTGGCTGTTTTTTTAAACAGAATAGGGGGTTGGAAAATTAAATAAAGACTTCCAAAATAACAAGCTTCAGAAAATTTTATTTAATTTGTGGGTTCATTCTGTTCTCTCTCTCTACCCCCCCCTTTTTTTTTAAGAAGATCTTTATTAATTTAGTCTAGTAACTTAGTGCCTATATTAAATTAATCTAATAAAAGTCAGGGTCCTCATGTAATGTTTCCCAAATGTGAGGCAGCATCTATTACATGAGGCACAATCTTTTTACAGTAAAATGTAAACCCGATACGTAGAATTACAAGGCATCAAACTGTTTGGTGTATGTTTTTTAAGTCAAATACTTGAGTACACTCATGCTGGAGGAAGGGAATGGGCAACGTTAGTATTGCAAAAATTAAAAACTCAAACTAAGCTTCACATATCAAAGCGATTTTTCATCTGTGAAAATACTCTGAAGTTCAACAATTAAACCTTGTAACACTAACAGTCTTTCTATTGATGGTTACTCACACCCATGTTTCTATAAAGATTTTAATACATAATAATATAAATATCATATATAATGATATAAATACATAGTCTATATTAAAGTCTGTGTATTGATACAGATCTGGAAGGCTAGATAGCAGTGTTTAAATTGACCAGCTCATAGATGCGTTGTTGCACCACAGAATTTCATTCTGTAAACCACTGTTGGTACACGTAGTTTATGACAGCGTTTTAAAAGGGCAATAGCCAAGAACACCAGCAACAGCAGTACAAGGGGCTTTGCGCTGCCAGAGCTTCAGGCAGCTCGGCCGTGCCTTCCCCTTGCATGAAGGTCACCCTTTTGTGCAGAGCCCTGAAGTTGCACAGGTCTTACGAGCTGGGGTGGAGTGTTCATCGTTCAGGGAGTGTGGGTGTTCCTGTTGATTTGTGGATGTGTACATCACAGTGTAATCACGTAGTTTATTCCTGTTCTCTCGCTGAATTATTTATTGTGGACTGAAATGAGGAAGGAGGAGGATTCTTTTGTATTGGCATAAACATAGGATTATGTTCGTTCTATGCTTTCAATCGCTAAATCACCAATATGTCAATTGGCGTAATACAGTCTACCTCACAGGGATGTTACAAAGCTTAATTAATTAATGTTTTTAAAGTGCTTTGGGATCCTCTGACGAAAGGCGCTTTAGAAGTACAAGGGAGAATTATGCTGATTATTTTTCCCATCTATTACCCCAATAGGTCACTGATTGAAATTCAATAGAATAATATGGGCACCCTTGTAATGATAGGCAAAGGCAGTATAATATTTTTTTTAATTGCCATAAGAGCTAGAAAAGGCAGCTCAATAATATAATACAGAAATTAATATAATCAGGGTTTTTTTAATTGTTCCCATTGCTTTTTTTCTCTTTTCTGCTTGAAGAGTCATTCCCTTTGCTGGATTAACAATAATAACTACAAATTATCCCTTGATGTTGTTACAGTTTGATGATATACTACAGCCAGGGTACAGGTTAGAAACACAGGCTGAGTTATTATGTACCACAGGGTAGTGATTTCCTGCAAACTGATTTATGGGTAAATAATTCTATGTACTTATTACATGGCACGGGCAGTTTTTAATTTCTGTAACAAAGCACAGCTGAACAAAGGAAAATTGCATGTTATAGCATGGGGACAAGACGCCTCTGAAGAGGATAAGCAGATGCAATCAATGTCACAAGAACCTACCCATCTTGTAGGGGGGCCCTGTCAGTAGTGGCTGATAGATAAATGGCTTGATGGTCCCAGAAGTGGGGGTTTTATTGAGGGTTTCATTGAGGTCTTTCATCTGGAGTTCTAAAAGGAATCAAAAGTGTTTGGGTGCTAATGCTAATCTGCAGTTTCTCCTGAGTTTCTGTTGTGTTGGTAAGAGCTGCTGTTGAAAAGTAAGACGTTTAAACAAAACCATTTGATTGAACTGACAGCATGGCAGCAAACGACAGTTGCGTTCGTCTCCCAGCCTTGGGTTCGCAGCTGGGCGCTCTCAGGCTGTGATCCTGCGACGCAGGGGAGCGAACGCTAGTACAGCTCTGGGATGGCCACAGCCACGTGAGGCACGGCTCTGGTCCGGTACAGCTCTGCAGAGTCAAATTTGCTGAAAACATTTTCAAGGGGTAAATAAAGTCCAGGAGATCTTACGCTGGGTTGGGCGCTGCCGACTCCCTCAGCCTTTCTGAAGCTCGCACAAAGCTGCGTTGTTTGCCGTGTCTCACTGGGCAGGCACGTGTTCGTGCCTGAGCTGCGTGTAACTTGTACTGCCACAGCCTGCAACAGCGCCGTCCCGGCGTTAGTGAACGTGCAGCTGTAGCGTAAGAAACAAGCTTTGCGCTTGCCCGGTTTCCAGCCTGACTGTGTACACCAGTCCACAAGGAGAGCAATTGTCTGCTTTAATACCTTACCCGAAATGAGTCTCAGCAGGTTACATTTGCTTTTGTTTTGGTGCTGTGCATCAGGGATTCAAATGGTTTGTCTGCTTAGTGTTGAAAAGTGCTTTTCTTAACAATGTTTGGTAAGGAATCAGTGTTCTCTGCTATCCTTCTTTTCCTCTTTAGCCAAAGAACTTCCCTCTCTGTACATATTTGGGCAAGTATTACTCACGATTCATTTTGTAGCTGTCTCCAGAAAAATGTTGAGGTGGGGGTGGTGATGCTAATAGGAACTTCCAAAATGTCCTTCATTTGATCCCATCACTTAATTTTAACCCTAGCAGATTAGCATTTTAAATAAATTGCATTAATCCTGTGTGACCTACCTACAGCTATCCATTTAAGATGTAACTCAGGTATGGTCATAATTTGGGAAAGGTTGAAATCAGGAGTCTAACCACAGTGGGAGCAGGGGATAGTTTGTCAAGGGAGCCAGCGACAGTGCAAGGCGTGTTGTGGTCCTGTTTGCTCTGTTTAGGTGCAAAAAGGAAATTGGAAAATGCCCCATTTTAAGAGTTTGATTTTACAGTAGTGATGTCTTGAGGTGTCCATGAGATGCTCCAGGAATTCCTGTGGGACTATCCAGATAAAAAGTTAACTGTGCAGGTGGCTGAGTGATGCAGGCCCCAGGCCTCATTCTGTTTATGACCAAGCAGCGTTGTAGCTAGACTATGATAGATAGGTAGGTAGGTAGGTAGGTAGGTAGATCCTAAACCCCACATACGGCATTCTTAGAATGAGCGTACTGTATGGCTGTCATTCCAGTTGCAAAGACAAATGACGCTTCTAGCCCATATAATGAAATAATTTTCTGGGGCAGTATAAGCTACATAATAATGAAAAGGTTTGCCAGCTTAGCTGTTATTTTTCTAGGAAAGCAGCTTTTTGCATTTTTGCTGTTGTTATGGTCCTGATTAACATAGTTATTCTAGAAGTCTGCTTTAGGCCCAACGTTGCATCCATTCCGTTCACATCTCACTAGGGTGAAATCCCAGGAATAATCCCAGTGCTTTGGAAGCATAACTGTTTCAGGTGATACTGTAAAATAGAGGTCATGAAGATCCTGTGACAAGTTCTGCTAGATACAGAGGTCAGCCATGATGTAGCTGGTCAAATCTTCCGCTCAATGTATTGTTCTGCTCTGACTTGCATAGTTATCACTTCCTTCTCCAAAGGAGCTGCATTTTAAATGAAACTAAACTGAAACCACTCTGGCAGGGTGGCACATCATTGGCCTAAGTGGAACAACAGCACTGGTTGTTATGTATGAACCTGACACTCGAGCTCACAGAAGTTTCCCACTAGTGTGTTCTAGCATTTTTGTGGGTAAAGGGAGTTATGCACATTTAAAACTAGGTTACTCTGTCTTTTTTTCCTATCTGCATTTTGATGAAGCTGAAGCTTAAACTTTTAATAAAAGACCTGTCTGTAGAAGGATATGCATTCAAGAACCAACAGCCACCGTGGATTAAAAATACCTTCTAAAATATGTTTATTATGCTATTATTATTATTATATGTTTATTATATATTTCCCCAAATAACATTATTATTATATGTTATTTGGGGGAAAAAAAAATCTTTGGAGAATACTGTTTGGTCTGTTTATTGTCTTTAACTGACTAACTGGCCTGGCTGCATTCAACCATTTCTAGATGAGTTCTCAAGAGCTGTTCTAGCGTATGGCCATTTCTCGAGTGTGTGCAAGCTTTGAAATCTGTTGAACTTTCCGTTCAAAAAACTCTTATAAGAACAGAGTCCCAAAGGATCATTGATACAGGAAAGCAAAGCAGACTCATGAACAGTTTTGTGAACTCATGAAAGATGTGCTTTCGACTTCATGAGCAGTCTGATCTGCTGCACATTACCCACACATAATTTTGAGAAGGTCTGGAGCTGACGGAGGAGTGATATTCCTGGAGCAGTAGTATATGCATGAATAACACAGTGGCCTTTACTCATTCCTGTCCCCACTCCCAAGCCTCAGTTGTGGTGGCATAAAAGCTCAGTCAGGCCAATTAAAGAGATTTCTTTAAAGGCCTGAGCTGTACTGTTTGGAGTCAGTGAGAGGAAAAATAAAAAAATGTGTATGTGGAAGTGACTCCTTGCTACCAGGCTGTCCTCATCTTGGCATTGCTGTTACACTAGAAACGCCCAGTGCTGGATGAGAAGGGACCTTTTTAGGGGAAAAATTTTGGTGAACTCAAGTTTTACTGAGGAGTCATTCAGGGATGTCTTCTAGCATGCAGAGAATACGTTTGCTCACAAGCTGGCATCATCTTTCCAAATGCAACCCAAGAGTTGCCTTAAATACAGTGTCAGTGCCATGAAATAAAGCACCTGTGAAGTCTGCTGAGGAGCTGGAAGGAAACCGTGGCTTCTGGCTATCATTTGGACCAGCTTAATGTGCTCTGGAAAAAAAAAATTTTCACACGTCATATCACACCGGCTGGAAAAATAGTGCACATCAGCAGTGCTGTAACACAGAGTAAAGGAGTCGCAGCAGGTGTTAACGTGCAGAGGCACAGAGCATTATGGTAACACCTGTGTTTGTCTAAACCCAGCCAAAACAATTTCCTCTCCAGTTGTAGAGGAGGATTAAAAAAAAAAAATCTACCCAACTTCCAGTAGTAGCAGGTATTTCCTGTAAAGCAATTTGCATAGCATTCCCCATGGTGCACGGTGGCTGCGCTGTGTTTTTTCTCTTCAGACTTTTTTAGTTTGGGGGCATCTTTGGTAACTTCAGTGACCCCTGACCACCTCTTTGTCTCTTGCCACCGTTGCCGGGCCCGAGCAGTTGCAGATGGTGTGCTCTCTCAGTGCTTTCCTTAATTGAATGAAAAATAAAGCCTCTTGTAAAATATTACGAATTTAGATGTGACTTATGGGGCACATATGATGCTTATTTTTTCAATTACATGAAAACTTGGCGTGGTTAAACACAGGAAGCCAAGTGTTCTGTGAAGCTGGTATAGATTTCTGGATTTTTAGGTGATTTTGCTTTAAATTATTATATAGCAGAAGGGGGTGAAGGAAGTCAGCAGCTAAACTGTGTTTTCCCAGCATGTATTTCACTCAGTGGACCCTTGATGCTCATTTCATGACTAATATATGCTGTACTATATGCATTTCTTGTTGTCACCAGAGATAGCATTAAGTAAACTATCCCCTTAAGAAAAACAGCTTTTCTTGGCAAGTGGAATATGACTCAAGGAGCCAGCACTGGAGACATACGGTGCTGTGAATGAGTTCTGTGTGTTACTCTACTGGATCTGAGTCCAGGCACTATTTATACTGCAGCATATTCAGCACCAGATTGTTAAATCTTAATACTGAAACAGTGCATCATTTAAATGTTTTTGTTCTGTTTATGTCCCATTTTCAAGCGTTGGATATCAAGCAATACTTACTAACTTTTTGTTTCATTTGGACAAGATCTCCCCTTGCCAAAAGATTTCTAATCTGCTCTTGAAATATTAGCCCATCTGTACCAGCATGTTACAGTGAAACTTTGTGCCACTGAGGATGAATGAGGTTGCTTCCAGTTTCTTTCCATATGTGGTGATAGAATACCTTGCAAAGTAATATGTCAATGGTAAATGCAAAGGTTTAAGTGCTACAGAAAAGGAGTTGTACTAAAATTATTTCCTCTTCAACCTGTATAGGAATGGGGTAAAAAAAAATTCCATAGCAGGTATTTCATGGGCTCATAAGCATTGTGTTCTGTCATTCTCTCTGTGCAAGAAGCTTTGTTTCACTGGTTCAGGGGTGGTATTTATTTTATGGTCATGTTTGGGAGACCAGGATAAAAGGCTTTTGCCATTTATTTCAGCTTGATCAGTTCCAGAGCTGGTGAAGAACTGGGAGTAGAAACTGAGGAGGAGAGGTTTTAAGTGTCTTGGTATCACAGCATCCTTCCAGATACCCAAGGAGGGTTCCTGGAGCTCGTGTTACCACAGAGGAAGTAGTTTTCTCATGTATTAGTGTATTTCTGGCAGTAGAGATTACAGATGGTCTTTTCAAAGATGGAAAAGTATAGAAGCAGACCTCCAAAGGCATCAATTTAAATGGGACAAAAGGTGATCGGTGTCTTGTAGGGCTGTGCTGAGAAAAGTTACGTGAGCAGAACAGTGGGGCAATGGCAACACAGTGGAGGAGGCAATAAAAGCAGTGGTTGCAATAATGCAGAACAAGGCCAAACTGCTTTGCTCTCATGTAAGATGGCACTGTGGCTTGCTTTGTTTGGCGTCTTCCTGGAAGTCATTCCTGGGTATTAGTCACTGTTTGTGGTGTGGGTGGGCCCTCTGCAATTGTCTAAACAGAAATAATACCTCTGCACCAAATGGTTTACCATCCAAGTTTACAGTCTTTGTGACAAGCTCATCCAGAAGAGGTGATGATCCCTATTAAAGAATAGACAGAAGTAGAAATAGGACTTACAGCATTCTCCCCCGCCCCCAAAATGCTATTTTGGATCTGCGGTCAGCAGCTTGCAGTTGTTTTTTTCACGAAGAAAAGCAACCGTCTGCATAGTGCAACTTGTAGCTGGGAGTGAACTCTTCCTACTTCGTGGGTTTCCAGTGCCATCCATCCACACTGGGAGTCGTACCATGCTTAGATTGTAATTGTGTGCTGAAAGCCCACACGTAGGAATTTTCCAGTTCAAGTCAAAACCAATGCATTTATTTACTGAAGCGTTTTGTAGACTGCAAAATCAGGACTATAGAGTATTTAAAGCTTGTTCTAACTTAGAGAAATAGGCTTTAGTGGGATGATGAAAGATGTGAAGGAAGGAAGCTTCCTCTGCTTCCTTGAAGTAATTTAAGAGCCAGGAACATGTCAGCAACTCTCTGCTAAGAATGTAAAATCTATTCCTACTCTTTCCTATTGTTTGCTTCAGGAGTCAGGACAACACATCTTTTTGAGTGAGACTGCAATAAACCTCAAGGCGGATCCTGAATCTCATGAACAAACAAGCCTATCAAAGGGTTTGGTAAATGGCCGATAAAATATAAAGTGTGAATTTTTTGTTTTCAGGAATAATCAAGCTTGGGAGGTGGAATCCCCTCCCTCTCAGTTATGTGACTGATGCACCAGATGCGACAGTAGCCGACATGCTACAAGATGTCTATCATGTTGTGACATTGAAAATCCAATTACAAAGGTGGGTGTTTCTGAACATCTGTCCTTCTCTATTCTCTGAGCTGCTCTGTCGATTACAGCATTACTACAGAGATTAGCACATCCTGTCTTCATTAATTTCTGGAGTTTTGATGAAATAAAAAGAAAAATGAAAAGAAGGGTGGGTCACCTGGCAGTTTTTTTGAGCATGTTCCAATTGATTTTATATGTTTTCTGAAGTAGCAATATGGTAGCAGAGAGGGGAGGGGCAGAATCTCAATCAAGTATAGATATGGGGCCCTTAAAGGCAGACCGTTCCACAGTCCCTAATTTAATGGATTCTCAAGGCTTGGTTGTATCAAAAAATTAAAATCCTTGCCATTTTCCAGGTCTTCTGCTGCCAGTTGCTGAGATGGGCAGAAAAGGAGCTTGTTAACTTTCCTTTTTTTCTTCAATGGTATTCCCAGCGAAAAGGCAAGAACATGAGGAAGGGATGTGTTACTGCAGCTCCATTTGTCATTTGGAAAATATTTTCCTTCAGTGATTGCTAGTCTGATCAGCAGAGCAAAACACTTACACTTACTTGCGCCTTCTTCCCCCACTTCCGCTTTTTCTCCCCCTTTCTCTCTATTGGTCTTCAAAAGAGTCCTCAAATAGCTACTGATGTCTGCGTAAAGGAGTTGCGGCAGGTCCCTGGCAATGCATGGTATACTCTAAACCTACTGGTAAGCCTACATTGCACAGTCTGCTGTAGCGCTATGGCCAGGACATGTCAGAAGAAAGAGGCAGAGATAACAGACATCCTGGAATAATTTGCCCACAATTATTTGAAGCTCAACTTGAACAGAAGAGGGGACCATTGGGACATGTGTCTGTGTCCTTTGGTGGCAGGTACAATACCCTCCAACTGTTCAGTTCAGTTTTGAATTTGGAAGTAGTTGGTGCCTCACTGATATTAACCTCCCAGACAGCAACAATTCTTTCCTGTTGTATCTCTGATGGGGCTTAGGGTTTCCAGTTCCCACTAACAGGCATTTCTTTGGTTTTATATACTGTTACCATTTCTCAGCTAGACGGCATTTCTGCAGCATAGTTGTAAGAGAGAATTTAGAGCCTGTAGCTGCTATAAAACTGGAGTGCAGTAACTCATCTCCTTAGAAGTATGAGCTACCAGGAGTCCATCTAGTGTATTGTCATGTCTGTATTACTGGAGGGTACCAACCCAAGATCAAGGTCTCAGTCTTTATCTTCAAAGTGCTTGAATGCCTGGATGCTGTGTAAACAAAAGATAGCCCGTGACTTTGAGATAAAGATGGTCATTGACTACTTGAACTCCTCAAGCGCAACTGAACTTTCAACTCTGAGGGTAAAGCCAGGCTGTATAGGCAGAAGACAGAACCACCTTAGAGGCTGATTGGAGAGCATGCATTCAGTTTCTCAGGCATGAATGGCAATGACAGGCTTCTCCCAACTTTCTGATGTGCTTCTTGGGTCTGTCTCCACGTATCTAGATGCAGACCATAAACTTGTTAAATTAAAAGAGGCACAAGGCACACAAAGACAAAAGCTTCACTACCTATGCAGTTCTTGTAGACTGAAAGTGAGAATGAACTACATGTGACAGATGTTGGGCCTATGGCTTAATTTGTTTCTGAAAGGCTCTCGGATACTTCAGCAATGAGGGCAGTTATAGGAACCAGTACCAAATACAATTAATTTTTCAGACTCACTGCTCAAAGCCTTGGCTCCACACAGTGTGGGCCCTTACAATGTAGGGATTTCGTTAGTGACAGTGTGGCATTCACGTTCATTTGTCTATCCCAGCAGGAGTATCTTTCTCTGGAGAGGATGGCTTTATCCAGCCATTTCTGGGGCTTGCTTTATGCAGTTTCTTTGCTTTCCACCAGGCTCCAGAGAGAATGGTTATGCACACTTACAGTATCATAGTAGGATTAGCTGCTGTTCCTGCCATATACTGTCATTCTTTTAGTTGAACTACACGATTTCTGGGCGTTGGGCTTGATGGGGAGGAGAAAGAGGGGAGAAATACCTTTTATGGGCTGGCTAGGCAGGAAACTCCAAGGTTGTGCTGGCTGTTTAAAGGTCTATAGCGTTTGTACGCAAAGAGTAAGCATCTAGGAAGGTGATGATTCTATCTACTTTTTGCTTTCTGTTTTAACAGTTGTTCAAAGTTGGAAGACTTGCCAGCAGAGCAGTGGAACCACGCCACAGTTCGCAATGCCTTAAAGGAACTGCTTAAAGAGATGAATCAGAGCACGTTAGCCAAAGAATGCCCTCTCTCACAGGTCAGTGTTTTTAACAGGCTTAGGGAAAGCCAGATTTACAAGATCTAAAGCTCATATTTGTTCAGTAAAGGGCTTAGACTAAACAATTCCATAAATATAAAATCAATTCTTGTTTCCTTTAGAAAGGAGAACTTGTAATTATTATGAAAAAGAGTATCTTTATACCATGTTTTCTTACTGGGTTGCCAGGTGGAAATTATGAATGAATTGGTTGATTTTTATCCTGCTGTTCAGAGAGGTGTAAATTCTTCATTTAGGTCTTTATCTGAGCCTTTTGCGATAGGACTAATGATCCTCAAATACAAGATTTGAGTTGCTTCTTCCCACTAGCAGAGGCCTGCCTCCCCCACTAACCCATAGGTAGCTCTCATCAGCCTCCAACTATGATAAAAAGTATGCTGTTTTAACAGTTGTGCCCCAATTTCTAGGAAACAGCAACAAAAAAGGTATATGTAATTATGTTAAAAAAAGAACAAAACCTCAGTCTTATTCTCCATGACTGCTTCATAAACAACAGCGATGTCATGTCTAAGACACTGACACAGGTTCCTACAGCTATCGTGAGCTCTATTTGTACTTCAGATTGTCATAACAAGAGATTAATAAAATTTTCATGACTGAGTCCTCCTTGCCTCTTAGAAAAAAGAGAAAAACACTTCAGCGCTCAGACCAAGTAATTTTGCTGGAAGTGAAAAATACATTGCCTTCTAAAAACTTTATTAGAATCATAGGCTAATCTGTCTATTGTATCTTAAAAAAGTAAAAACATCAGTAATCCCTGCTTGCTAGCCCATTTCCAATGTTTTTTCTCCTGTGGTTGCCTGTCTTGCTTTGCTCTGTATGCTTATCCTGCAATTCATGATCCAAAGCCTCTGTGAACCAAGAGGGTTCTTTCTATGTATAACCAGCACAAATTTGCCTCACTGTGTTATGATTACAGCTGCAGAGGTGAGATACAGAGCAGAATTTAGGTCTTTGCAATTGGTAGGAATCACGTTCCTCATCTTCCTTAGCCACGTTGGGTCTGCAGAACTAACAGGAATGGAAAGGCCGTGTAAGGAAAAGCCATGTAACTTGCCATATTGACTAAAGGAGTAGCAGTGACTCTAGATATGCATAGAGCATAAGTGCGTTGAATACGAAAGTATTTTTATTTTCACACAGTTTAAGTCTAATTTCTTGAAATAGAATTATCTATGGAATCTGGTCAGCTAATGATGATTGCAGCATATGGTTGTATCTGCCCAGTCTTCTTCAATATCCAGTATAACTAAACTATGCATAATTTCATATGCAGAATTCATATGTCTGGGTCGTCTTCCTCCCACTTCAGTTTCAAAGCCTAGCAGGTGGAAATGCTGCAGTTGGTTTACTCCTCCTATAGCCTCAGTCTGAAATATATTTACAAAATTACTGATGGCAGGACTGTAGCAGCAACAGTCCTTGCCCCAGTATTTACTTAGTGAACAAAGCTAAAAGGAGATCCTTCCATAGAAAATAGAGCTTGTGTACTTTTAAGCACAGGTGTAAGTGACCTTGAGTACTGACTAACTCTTGAACTGGGACTGCAAGAATGCATTTTGTATTATTATTATTAGTAGTAGTATTAGTATTATTACTGCCATAAAAAGTCGCAGCCTCTATTGTTTTGGCTCACAAAATGCAAAAGATACAATGAAAGGTTGTATGGGAGCTGTCTGTTACCATCATCTGAATATGCCTCTAATACAATTCCTTCTCCCAAATCAGTTTTAAAAAAATATCGTGCCAAATGTGAAATGTCATTACAACCCCCTTGTGGTTAATATATTATTGACAGCAGCAAATTGCAGAGTGGTCTCTTAGGAGTCAAACTGCAGAGTAAATGCTGCTGTTTATTAATGTGTTCGCAGTGCCTCAAGTACAGAAGTGGAGAGGGGCAGCGCAGGGAGCTCTCGCTCCCGCCAGCGACGGTGCTCCGTCTCTGGTTCTCGGTGCCCGAGCTCTCCATGCAGCCCAGATGGGGATTCTGATTGCCACTAATGGGAAATGTAATCATTCACTTTGATTTAAAATTGTTCTGTTTTTTTTCTGCTAGGTGTATTATGTGGCTGCAGCTTAGCTACCCTTAGCATACGGCTCCTGTTCAAATAAATAAATCCCAGTTAACCAAGCTGGAGGGAAGGAGGGTAGGTGGGGGGAGTGTGTGGCAGAAAGAAATCCAATTATTTCAGCATTTCCATCTTTGCATAGAGACCTTTGTCTTTCCTGTGTATTATATAAGTCATTTCAGCACTGACCATGCATTTTGCCTCTTTGCGGGAGCAAGATTTCTTGGGATGTGAGCATGTCCCATATTTTTCTCCTTGAATGTACTGCACTGGATTTTCTTTGTGTGGGTATTTCTTAGCTCCTGGTCTAAGTAGTTTTTATTCCACATGGCTGTAATGGCTACACACATACCAAACATATCTGCTACTTCATATAATGTATTCCTTCCGTAAGGATTTTCCCAGGCATAACATGCATTATTTAGAAATTTGCAATTAGTCAGTGGGTTTTTTTGCCACTGACTTCTGAATGGATATTTCCTTTCTGCAGACTTATCAAGATTCCTAGCAGAAATACCCCTAGGGTTCCTTTACATTTAATAGTGAGGATATGTAGCTTGAAAGTTCTTTCTTACGGTTCTTTCCCCTGCTCTACTGTCAAGCAATTGAAGAGAATCTGTTTGGGATTTTTCACCAATGGTTGATTTACTATTTGATTTTACTACTTAGTTTAAGTCTTGCTTTCTCAAATAAAGGTTAATACATTCTGTGATATGTAATAGCCCCACAATTTCAGTAATGTCAATTTTTTGTAGAGCTGAAGGATTTGGTGGAGGGGAAAAAACAATTTGTTATGTAGACAGAGCTAAATAATTTCCCCACCCTTTCTTAGTGACTGAAAATTCAAGTAAAGTGACACTGAAAAAAACCCAAGTTATCTCAGCTCAACTTTGTTCAAAATCCTTCCTTAGCAGAGGCTATGTCTGTGTTAGGCTTTCAGAATACTGTTGCTTGTAAAATGACCTAGAGCAAGGGAGGATTTACGGGGAGGGAATTGCTGCTGACTGCCACAATGCTAGGTTTATGTCTCAAAATATTGATTTTAATTAGAAAATTGAATCTTGGTTTTAGAAATTGAAGCTGCCTCTTAAAAAGGCACTTACTTCATAGCTTTCAGACTCCACTGCAGTGCACTATAGCAGCCTTCGAGTGGAGAAGTTAAAGTGAAAAGGCAGAAGAGCCTCTTCACTGAAAGTGAAGTTACCTGTTGAAGACTGAAACTAATCTGCACCACAAAGTTATCTTAAGTCTACCAGTTGTGCTCACATTTTTTAGGTCCTCAAAAAAGAGTTCAGGAACAGCTGGAGTCCTGGGATATTGCAGGGAATTGGGTAGAAAGCTGTATAAAGCTGGAAGAGGGAGGGTATGTTTTTGTTTCTAAAGCATTGTTAAAATCAAAAAAGCCAATGTGTAAGCCTTGTCGCTTTCCAGAGATGGCCGAGAGCCCATTTTGCCCAAGAGCCTGCAGGAGCTGGTGGGCCAGAGCTTGAACCTACGGTAAATAGCTCGTTCGAGCTGTGAGATCATCCTCACTCTCTCGTCTCTGTGCAGAAAGGTCATACAATGTGCCAGGCCTTTTTCTGAGCTTTGACGTAAGTGAGGAAAGGAAGGCATAAGAAAAATGTGATTTCTGGAGAAGGAGCATTGGCTCCCATATGTTAGTGGTGTTGGATTGCATTTCCTTGCTGTATGTGCAGTGGGAATGATTTGACCCTGGAACAGTTGAGGAAGGGGGAAAGGAAAGCAAAATGTTGTTGTTAAAAAGATGCCTCCTCTATAGCATGGATGAAGGAAGGGGAGAAAAAAAAGTAAGGAAGAACTACCAGTAACAGGGCACTTTCCCACCCTATGGGCAGAAGCATCGCAGATATAAAGTATCATTTTTACGAGTATCAGGTGCTGCAGAACAGCTCTGCTCCTCTCTGCTTCAGTTGGTTTGTACTGAGTCGCTTAGAGGGAATTCGCTCTGAGTAGAGAGGGATGGTGGTTAAGCAAGTGGTATTTCAGTTTTGTTGAGCTTTTTTGTGGGTTTTGGCTGTTCTGCATTGTAGTACACGTATTTCCCTTCGCTCTGAATGGCACTATTAATTTCTCTTTTGGGTGATTTTTCACACGACGGCTAATCACACGTTTCTATAAATTATATTAATTTAACTTATTTGCCTAACTGGTGTTCTGCAGCGAGTAGCACGGATGTTCTCCAATTCTTGGCTGTGTGGTCTCGCTGCATTTGGAAGCAGAACAGAGACATCTGAAAAGCATTATTTGGATTATGCATGCTGGAGCATCTAATCTTACCTTTAGGATCTGGTTCCTAAATCATGCTTGTTCTCACCCGAGTGCAGTGGGCATGTGTTCCCCAGCACGGCACCACCTTTTATTATGCAACCGAAGTTTAGATACTGTAATATCACAAGTACAAAGTAAAGTAGAACTGCCCCCCCCATGCCACCTGAGCTGCAGCTCTCAGTCTAGGTTTGTACTGCATCTTTTTTGCATTATTATGAAAAATAATAATAATAATTTTCTAATTTTAATTATGTCTGGTAACACAGAATAAAACCAATTTTGTGTACTCATCAGATACTTCTTTTGCTTTTAAAGTCGCAAATGGGTGATCATTGTGCACTTGCATGTCATTCACCTTCCCTGGTAAAGGTTTCTAATTGTGCAAGATATTTTAAAACACTTTTTGTCTTTCTTTCTGTACTTCCAGAGTATGATTTCATCCATTGTAAATAGCACATACTATGCCAATGTGTCAGCAACCAAGTGCCAGGAGTTTGGGAGATGGTACAAAAAGTACAAGAAGATTAAAGGTAAATTGATTTTTTTTGTGACTTTCCAAGTTCTTGCACTGACAGTTTGAGATTATTTGCTTTAAGTAAAAGTGATAATAAGTTATAATAATATTAGTGGATTTGTCTACAAAGAGGGCACAGTCACAGCACATTAGAAATTAAATCTGATCCTTTACAAACAAGGCTGGCATGAAAACACAGGCCACTTAAAACGTGCTTAAAATATCCCATTTAGCTGTGCTGAAAGATCAACTGTGTTTTGAATTAAGCTAAAACATTTTGGAAAAAAAAAGTTCTAGTAGTTCTGGATTAAAAAGTGAAATGGCTATGTAAATTACCTTAGTTGCATTTTATTCATGAAAGCTAAAAAACTGTCTTTCTAAGTTACATGTGCCCTTGCTCTCTGTTTTCAGTACCACTAAGTGTACTGGCATTCCTGCCTTGTTTTATTGTGTGGAATCTGGATACTAGTGGTGCATTTAATGTTTGTTAGGAGACGTTGCTAAATAACAAGGTGCTGCACCACTGAAGTTAAGATGAAAATAGCCTACTGTTTGTATTTTTTCTACAACGAAGTTACATTAGTTGGTTAGCAGTGAATGCCTCAGGCAGTAAAATGATTTTACAAGTTCATCCCACTCTGACCCTGAAATGTTTGATCACCTTCTAATAGTACATGAAGTGATGTGACAAGCATCTATCGTGTAGTTTCTTCTTTTTATTAATTCTTTCCTTTGGGAAAGGACTCGTATGTGTACTGGATCATTTGTGTACTGAACCATTTGTTTTGGTAGGTTTTTCACTTTAAAACACATCTGTGCTTTGAGCAGGAGTTTGGGGATAGTCAAAAGCTTTTCCACAATACCAACTGGCTCCCTCTCTCCCCAAATGTCCATCAGCCTTGGAGATTAGCTTTACCCTGTGATAGGTTTTTCCACAGTTTTTTTCTCTGTTACATCATTGAAGGGAAGATTCATTGTCTCCAAGAAGACATAGACTATTTTTCTGTTGTTTCTGTCTGTGATCCTTTCAGTGGCCACGAAAATCATAACAGGATTCGCAAGCATTATGCAGAAATAGGGTAATGTCCTTCTTCAGAAGCCATTGTATTTTCAGTCACATGAAGATTAGCATCTTTCAAAAAAAGTCTGCCATCTTTTTCTCTTAAAAGGCAGGCATACATGAGTGATGAAAGGTTGCTTGTTTAGTTTCTGTAGGACAGACTAGAAATCTGCATGATAATAGCATAAAGAGTCTGCTGCTTGAGTTAGGAACACATGAAACAATTGCATAAAATATCAGAACAAGTTCTGAGGCATCTGGTTTTTCTCTGCATGTCTGGCTTGCATGGAGCATACCTGTGAGATGCTCAGGCCTGGGCTGTGCAATGACGAGATTTTCACGGGAGGCGGGGGACAAGAAGGTTTTATGGAAAATTACTTTCTAGAAGGAAGATTGTTCAGGCAGAAGTGGGGTAATAATGTAGATGAGGAAATGGAGGTGTTGCTTTTCACCTATGAAAATGATTTAGGCTTGAAGTAAAACTGTTGGTTGGACATTTTAGTACATGTCTACGCTCCTGCCAAATAAACTGGATAGTTTCTTCTCTCTTTAAATTGCCATTGTGTGACTCAGAATTGTTTCTTTCTCTACATGGTGTCTCCTAATAAAAGAATTTCATTTGAAGTGCTGTAACATATCCTCTTGCTTAAAAAACAATCAAAGGAATCAAACAGCTTCAAGGTCATCACCGTTTGCTTTTACTTGCCATTCTAGGAGAACAGAGGCAGGTGCTTTTTTTTTTTTTTTTCCTTCTTTTTTCCAAACTGGGTAAGGGTGCCAGTTGCAGAGGCATTGGAAGGCCTTAACTGTAGCGTTCTTAAGTGCAGAGATGCCACTACAGCTTCTGAGTGTTTCTAGTACGCTGCTGTCTTCCACTTTCTTCCATTCGTAGAGCACTGAGTTCTTTAAGCTCTTACTTTTTTTACTTAGTAAGTGCACAGTTAAATTGTTAAGTGCAGTAAAAGCAGAATGAGACCTCAATCAAGAGGTCAAGGATCCAAACCTGAAGAGTTTGCCAGATAACTCTGTATCTGTGCTATTCAAAGAAATGCAGCCAGTCGTTGCTGTTTGGAAGTGTATGTGTATGTTAGGAGGAGGAGAAAAAGGAAGGTTAAGGTATGTGTGAAGTAAACACAAGCTGCTATAAAGCGGTTCAAGTAGTGTTGATTCATCAACCATATGAGTGGGAGAGAAAACAAAGAGTCTGTGGCAGGTACAGTGGTGCATGGAGAATAACAGCCATGCAACTTCAGGGCGGTAATCTAAACCCCCTGGAAACAGGAAGACTTCTGCACTTCTTTGGGTGGTTTCAATTTCTCATCTCTGTTTTCATCACATTCTGTTTCTTTTCTGTAGCCAGATATTCCTACAGGACAGCTCAGTTAGTATGCCAAATCAGCGACTTGAGTTAGATGCTTCAGTCATCACATAGTTCCTCTAATAATAATTTAAAAAAGGACTTAGGTTTTTCATGAAGGTGGATGGATGACACAATTAATTTTTTGGCTTGTGATCCAGAGAAGGTAAAACTGTAATTTAGAGTCTTTGGGACCAGCACCCATATCGATGTGTAACTCTAGAGCTGGTTATTAGAAAGTAAAAGCAAAAAACAATTCACATGAGCTGTGGTAAATGCAAAATAGGAAGGGGCTTCAAAATGACTTTATTGACGTTGCAAACTAAATGCAGCCTACGGTGTTAAATGTGTTTCATATTATCTGCTAATGTCTGTTTTAATAAAACAGTGGGAACTAAATGGTTGCTTCTTAATCAAAACCATGATTTCCTCAACATAAGCTATGTGATTCTGTTACAAATTGCCACATATAGATCTCCTAGGTCAAATTTTTTTCCTTTCTCATAGAAATAAATAAACAGTAAAATAATTATACACTCTGGAAGATCAAAGTAATTACAACTGAATCCAGGCAAAAATAAAAAGTTCTCTGAAAAAAAAAAGAAAAAAGAAAAGCATCAGGTTGCCGAGTATATAGTTAATGTTTAAATAAATATAAGAAAGTGAACAATCAATAATTTGATATCATTAGCAACAGATGTAAAAGCTGTACACAAATGGAATTGCATCAAATCTCAAGTAAACATTCTCAGTGTGCATTCTGTTGAACTCACCGAAAAGACAGCTAAACTGTTTATGCTCATAATTTAAAAAAAGTTTTCAGTTAGTTCAGCTCAGCATGGTAATTTTGTCTTGTGTCAAGACGATGCTAGAATAAAATTCTGCTTGAGTTTTTTCTCCCACCCCGCCCCAACCCCTTAAGGTTTTAAGACATTCACAGTTTACTCAGTGGCACGAGAGTTAGTATACAGACAGATTCTGGAACTGACTGGTGTGAGGATGGAGGCTTTTTGTCTTCTCCTGGCTCCTAACCACTTGGGGTACGTGCGAGGACATGAATGAGTTTATAACAGGATGTCCAGTCTTTCCAGTCCCTTTGGGATATACGTATATACTTGAAGGAGAGCTTATAGTAACACAGTTCTAATGGAAAATATGCAGTAGCTGGGGAACAAAAAGCTTACAATTCTTCTGTGAACTTTCTCATCCCCTCATGGACATCTGTAATTATATGGGGTGGTAATTAGGCTATCTAGTTTGTATTGTAATTTTGTTCAGAATAGGCACCATGAATGAATTTAGTATTACTATATGAAGCCTTTTTTTAACTCTTTTTATTTACTTTTAAATTTTTCTTCTTTTTGAAGGATGCAAGGCATTTTAGCGCACAGTTGTGCATACATGATGGGGTTTAAGTGTTTTTAAACCTACTTGAATAAAGAATTAGAGCTGTCCCTTATTAATAAAGGTTGCATATTAATTGATGACAACTATACAGCGAGGGATTAGTCCAGTGGTTCTAAAACTGTCTTTCTCCTGCCCAGTCTCACTGGGTTACTTCGCTCAATCTGAGAACTGCTCATCTGGTTTCTCTGGATGCTGAACTTGCTGAAGCTGGGAGAAAGTATTCCACGTTGTTGAAATTCAGGATTTGAATAATTATTTAAAAGGCTCGCATTGATTCTTAATTTGATTAACAAATAGATACACAAATAAAAATAAGACTTTTAAAGTAACTAAGGACATATATACATGTATATAAATAACTATATATATAACTATATATAAACTATATGTATATATGACAAGAGAAGTATTTCAGAACTTTGCCATGTGACTCGGATTACTGTCAAGGGATAAGACTTGTACCAGTTCCCTACTCATTGCCCAGTGTTTTGGGTTCATAGCATTTAGAAAATTTTTTAGCTCTATTTCTCGACAGATACTTCACTTCCAAGTGTCATGCTTTCTATTTTTATCAGGAGGACTATCAGTGTATCAAAATTCTTTCACAACTGAAACTCTTAACTGGTGTGAATTTTTTCTTTTTGCCTGATGACACAACTTAGCTTGGTGGGAGGAAGTTGGGAAGGCAGAGGGGAGAAATAAATACATTGTGAACTTAAAAATAAGAAGACATATTTTCTTTGTCTCTGTATTAAGGACATTTAATCTTTGCTCCTGCTATCAGTGGCTGTCAAAATACAGCTTTCTGTGGATGTGAGTTTTGAGACTGTGGCAGTCTCAAGGTTTTTGTGGAATCATGGAGCTTTTCAGTTTAAAGGACGAGGGCTCAGTTATTTGTATTTCAACAGATCAGGAATGTAAGAAAAAGCATTTATAGCTTCCTTATATTGAGAATCTGCTTTGGCTGCTCTTTGATTTTTCCAATGTTACTGATTTGTTGTTTGTGTGTTATTTTATTCTTCAAAGTACGTTTGCTTATTTCCCATAACGGATAGGCAGAGCGATCTGTTTTTCTTATAATGTGTTCTAGAAGCTGTTGTAGGTTGAGAGAGGTTAGAAACAGGATTCAGAAGGGATCCCAGCTTTCTTATTTCCAGGCTGAAGGAACCTAGGATTGCAGCACCGTGATAATGCCAGTGCAAGTCTGCAGAAAATTGTCGTTATATGCTTTGAGGAATAGTTTTAAATTGTTCCTCTGAAGCACATGTTGTGGAAACCTCGTGAGAAGGCACACCAGATCTTTCCCAAGTAGTGTTTTTGACTTTAAAAAATATCCTATTTATTGATACATGCATGTGTACATAAATCTCTCTGTGTAAATAGAGGGTGTTATATATATGTATGTATGTATGCATGTATATGCAAATATAGATCTTGACCTTTTGCCTCTTGAGGCAGAAATGTTAAGTTTTTTAAGAACAGATTATTTCATGTCTGGTATGGATATTAGTCTCAGCTCTGGCACTAAACCACTTAGGGTCATTCAGGTCAGCTCTGTGGCTCTTGACATTACTGTAATTTTTCCTTTGCTTACTTTTACACTCATGACTCTGTATTTATTTCACTAAAAATAGGACTTTCCTCACTTTCTTAAGGAAAAAGGAAAGAAAACAACATCATTCACAGGCAAGCTTTTCAGTATCTAGATGACATACACGACCTGAAGATGATCTGTGACTCAAAGTCTGTGGACTGCTGTGCTGTTTTATGAGGAGAGTAGTTCATTGGTTTGCATTGGTCATGAAGAAAAAGTGGTATCTCTCTTTAAATATAAGTTTAAAGTTGTCAAGATTCAGCAAGAGCTATAGACCCCTGGACTGCTGTTTTCCACACCCACACTAGCATTTTGTATTTCAGCGTTGTCCCTGACGTTAAGTGCCAGTTTGGGGGATTTTGTGTGCGTGTATTGTTAAGAAACAATTTACCCACTGCCGTGCATTCCAGGAGCTTTATGAGTTGTAGCCCTCTTGGCTATTCCTCTCTGTAAAGAGAATTAAAACAGACCCTTTGGGTGTTTGGTTTTTTACGTAAGCATAACTTTTATCTAAAGTAAATGCATATATGGATTTCAGCTTTGCAGAATGTCTTTCATATCTTCTGGCTGTTTTGGAGCAGCGGCTCTCACTCTAATAGCACATGTGTCGTGGCAGAAGGGCATGTGCGGTTAGCTGAATGCCATCTCTTGCATGTGCATGTGACTGGAGCTGCAGCTATTGCTGCTTTAGGGAGCATAGGTCAGTGCAATAAAGGTTGGAAACCTTTCTGTAGAGAAGCTGCTTAGCCATTTGTCCCATGTCTTGTCCCTGCCATGCAGGGACATTATACCTTTTTTCGTTAAGAGAGGCTGACCAAACCTCCTCAAATAATGTCACTCAACTTTATGGTTTTAAAATGTCTCCTGCTCCAAGTAGAATGCTTTTCTCAGTGAGGACCAGTTGTGGGCTGAGGTTGGGACTTCTACCCAGCTGCTTTTGAATTCTTAGTGAAGGATGGTCGTCTTCATTTTCTAAAAAGCAAACACTTTTTTTCTTTAAATCTACAGAATCTCAAAATGAATTTTCCTTCATATTTAAAAAAATATCTTTGTGTGCTGACAAACAGTTAGCTCAAAGGAAAGGAATCTTCAGAAAGTAAGCATTAGTGGAGAGAAGGTTGGAACGGGAGGAAAACCTGAAGCTTAGGTACAAGCATAAGCTTTCCTGGCGTGAAGACTGCAATGTGGCTGTTTGTGATCACATGGATCTCATAGAATACGTAACTCTGAGAGCACAATTGAATTCTGTTCACTTGAAGTATCTGAAGAGTTTATATGTCTGTCTTAACGATGTTTGTGTGTCTCATTCCTTTTACGTATCTCCTGGAGGGATTGCACAATTGCACCTCCCTCTTGAGGTGCCCACAAAAGGTTAGTACTTAAATAGCAGGCCAGACTTCTGTCACAATAGTTTGACAGGAAGGGAGATATTTTTATATCAGATGACACCATCAGTCCATCTAAACCAGTACTCTCTGTGTTTCTGTCAGACAGTTCTGAGCAATGTTTGCCCTACTTCTCCTCCTCCATTTCACCTGACCAATATTCATGCATTAGATGAGGTGGTCACTAAAGCTCTTCCAACATAATGCTTTTCTCTACCTTATGAATCTGGCATGTCGTGTCTACAAATGATGTTAACATCCTTACAAAGAACTGAATTTGTACTTCCGTGCACCCTCTTGAACTTGTATAGTGACACAAAAGTAATCTAAAAATAAGAAAATGGGTTAAATTTTTCTTTTCAGATAAGCATCTTTGGAAGCAATGCAATCCAGAGACAGCCCGTCAGAATAATATGACTTACTGTATTTAAGCAGAATTGACAGATAACATGTTAGCATCTCTGTGTCATCCTAAGGGATGACTTGGATCTAGTCTTTGGGACAAGAGGAGGAGACGGTCAGCTGTGCAGAGAGAGGCACGACAATGTTAGTACACTCTGCTCAGTTCACCTGAAACTGATGCTCATCAAAGGCCCACTTTTATGATGGTTCTTCTAAATACAAAAATAGTGACAATAGGAACTGAGTGATTTGCAACACAACGAAGAACAGACAATGGCCTTTCCTGCCTGTTTTGCATTAGGCTTGGATAAAGGCCTTTGCTACCCACAGCCAGCGGCCAAACAATTTCTGTATGTGCTCTATAGCTATTTTGAGGTTATTTGCTGTCTTGCAGGAGTTGAGGAAGGGAGAGATTTTAAAAGTTACAACTTCTTATCAAGTCTGCCTCTCTAGTCAACCTGCTTTTTTTTCCAGTCCTCACTACAGGGGCAAATGGCCCAGGCAGAGATCAGACAGTACATGAAGTCAGTGAATGACTTTGGGTAAATACGAAGATTAGATGTTGAATGAAAATGAGACTCCTCAGACCAGCCCTTTTGCACTGAAGTGGTTAAGTGGGCTGTGATTAAAAGAAATAAGTAATTATCCTAATTATAGATTAAAAGATACAGGGTTACCACTTTAAAAGCATCTCCTGTGCTCTGGAGTGGTTCTGTTATTTACGAAGTGGTTGCTCATAATTACGTAGCATAAGCAAGAGGGCACCCTCTCAGTGTGGTGCAGCAGCCCTGTCTCTCCAAGGCAGAGGGTGGTACTGTGCCGAAGAGCTCTTCATCCCCCAAGCATGGATCCAAAGTTCAGGTCTTGCTCCAGTGAGTAGGATGGTGCTAAGCCAGGAGAAATTGTGGGAACCTTTCTATCTCAAGCTTAGTGCAGGGCATACCAGAGTTCACAGAGCTCTCCCTGCTTGGCCATGACCACCGCTGGTAATGGCTTTTATGATCACCAGGTTTTAAATAATAAATGAAACAAAGAAGCAAACTCTGAAGCACTGGAGAGCAGCCCTGGGTGGTGACGTCCTGTCACAATTGAAGCATGGCAATTCTGCCGGCTAGTAACTTATTACAAAACGTTTTTGTTACCAGCCTCTTCCTACTCTGGGGCAAAGTGCCCGTATGCCTGTGGGACCGAAAAGTTCAGGACTCGCTGGGTCATGGGTGCCGGCAGGTCCTCTGTATCCCCACTGCAGTGCAGCGCTGGGAGACATGTTACACTCTTGCTCTCCCCTCCGCATCCGTTATTGTACATAAGAATTCAGTTTCCAGTGCTGTCAGTCAATTCACTGCCGCTCTTAAGCCCTAAATGCCCCACAGGCTGTTAGTCAGAATGTTCCTATTAACAACTCAGTGAAAATAAAGGGTGAGGGGAAGAGAAGGTGGAGAAATAAATCTTATTTTAAATCTTTCGAGCTGGTTTTATTTCAAATGGAAAGTTGCATGCGGACCACCCCAAGCTATTGTGCTGTGGACTGCCTCAGCTGCTTGACTGTGCAAGGAAGATTTGGGTAGAGGTTAAGAGCATCACACAAGGGAAGGATGCACTGGATTCCTTTTGTGCTGTATCCAGGAAGTTTCTAGCTCAGTATGGAGTTTAAATACATTGACACACGTGGTAATCATTATGAGAAGAGAAAGGAACATTGAAATACGACAATTTGCTGCTCCCATTCTGGGGATTATGTTGGTTTCTGACTGTCTTGTAGAGGTAGTGACATGTTGTAGGAGAGTGTAGGAAAATGAAGGGCAGATGCTATCCTGGAATGCTTGGAGAGCTGCTTGCTGAGCTTAGTGCAGTACCTGTTGCCCAGACACCTTGTATCCACCTACCTAGCGTGTGGCTTCAGAAGGGTGGGTGGCTCTGAAATACGACCGTACTGTTGCACTTGGTTTAGAAGAGCTCTTCAAGCAGAGAGCTGCAGAATTGTGTGATACAAGGAGAAAAGGGAAACGCTGCTATGTCTTTTGCTGTGGTCATACCACAGCTGGAGGTGTGTAACAGCCTCTTGGACCAGCTTTTCCTTAGCTAGCACAGACATCGCTAGCAGAGGAAGTTTATCAGCAGTACTTGAACGTAGACAGCACACACCCATGGAGCCCTTTCCTTCCTAGTTTAAGGTCCTGCTGTTCTGTCTTCACTGCTTTGTATTCCAATATACTCAAGTACCAGCTAGTTCATACAGGACTACAAGAGCTGTAAATGTATCCCCAGTTTGAGTGGAGCAATAGCAAACAAGGGAAGGGTGAGGGAAAGACTGTAATGGGGTAGGAACATGGGAAATGGAGGATGAAATGGAAAAACCCTGTCTCAGGCAGATCGGAGGCAGAACATTGGTGTCACGGCAGCTTTGTGGCTCCTGTATCCCTTTTTTCTTAGAACATTGCTGGCAAGCTGGCCTGTCTCCTAGGGCAGTGCCAGTCTCCATCTGGGGGTTGTCTCAGGCTTGCTCCTGTCCAGCCCCGCAGAGCCCTACCAATCTATAGTTGCCAAAGAACAACGGGGAATCTGATATGGGCAATGTGTTAGAGAAGGAAAGAGTCTTGAGGAGTTGAGTAATGCACATTTTTTCCATCCAACGTAACTGTTAATGGTAACCTTTTATTATTGAAGTGGTTGAAGTGACTAGAATCTGGTTTGTTTATTGGGAGTATATGCATGGCTGTATAGTCTAATGTGATCAAAAAAGGGAACTGATAATAAGGGAAAAATACACCTATGGAAGCAAGTCAGGTGATGTCTCTGTGTAATTGTAATTCCGAGTAGCACTGCAGAGATTAACAGCCTGGCAGCCTTTTCATCTTAAACTTTATTTTTATAGGGGTTTATAACTTGGCACTAAAGTCAGGAGTGGGTGGAAACTTGGCGAATGTGGTTCAACCCAGAAAGTGAATGTTATTTATATTTATTTCTCACCAAGTTTTCAAAAACACTTGGTTACTGTTTTTGTGTTCTAACAAGTAGTAATTTGTTGGTTTCAGTGACTTATGCTCTCTGTGTTTCTTAAACTACAAAATAGTTCAGAACTCATTTCAACTCTTCTGAAACTCCTAGTGGAAGGACTCTAGATTTCTAGGGGTGTAAATGAGGACTGAAAGTAGGTACTATTATATTTCCTTTTAGTAGGATGCTCCAAGTATTTCATATATATGCATGCATATATATGTACACTGAGCTAACATCTTTATTCTATTTACATCATATTAATTCTTGATTGCCAAGTAGCTCCTGCACCTTTGGAATAATTACATTTGGTTTCACTGGCAACTGTGTGTATTTAATGGCATTACTCAGGTGCAGGCTTACTGCGGAGAGGCTGAGGAGGCAATAGTTAATATGGCCACATGGGCTTTGAATCGTCTGTGTCGTGGAACGTGGTCTTCCCCACTCCCATGCCCACACATGACATCTCTATATCAACACCGGGTCTGTCCGTGGCATTAACACTGCTTTTGTTTCATACTTCACATTGATTTCATGTCTGTTCCTAAAGCCAAGAGACTAGCGGTAGAGAGCTTTCTGCACCTGATTTTCAGGGAGCCCTACTGACATCGTGAGGAGCAGCATTTGAATAGGGATTGTCAATATTTTCAGCAAACTGAAATACTGCATTATGTCTCTGGCATAATGTGCATAATGTAGCAAAATGGTCATCTGCTGACAGTAATGTTTGTGTATTGCATGTATTGCATTGCATTTTGTAGTTGAAGTGTACTGCACAAATAGGCACTTATTTAGAAAAATCAGTCATGTTCAAACATTGGCTTATGTGGGAAAATTAAATTAATGATTTTCTAGACATGCTTAATTTTTATTTTTAAAAGTTTTTAAAAACATTTGTTTTATAAAGGTTAAAGATATTGTGGGGTTTTCCTTTAAAAGACTGGGAAGAGTGAGTTACAATTTCTTACAAGAAAATCCTGGATGCTAATTCGCCTAGTTGTAAAATTCAATGCTTGTGAAGTTCCAGAATGACAACCCTAAAGATAGTAACTGTGTTTGTGTGCATTCAGGGCATGATTCCCTCCTCAGTGAGAATTCAGCCCTTTCCGCCTGAGATTAACTCTGGAAGGTGAAAAGAGCTGTCTTTCTATTTAAGAGGAAACAGAGGAAGTCATCAGTAAACTGTCATCCCGAGTATTAACTGTGTAAAGCTTCAAAGCTTTACATAGGTGAAGTTTTTAAAAAGAGTTCAAAGCCGTGTACAGTTGTTAACCATTACACAAGTTATAGTATTATGACATTTATGAAACAAATCCTATCTTGTTACTTGCTAAGGGCAATACAGGGATGAGGTAGTAGTTTTCCAGTTGTGTGATATGCATCCCTGAACACTTTTATATCAGGTCAGTATTTAAATGCCTATCCAGTTGCATGTAGTGACGTTCATGGAATCTGCAACCTACTGTAAAATGACTTCTGATTACTTAATATTATCTAAGTAATAGTTACATTTATGTACTTTAAAATTTCATTTCCTGTTTCAAATACCACTTTTAGAGGAAGTTTAGTTTTGTAATATGTTCATTTAGTTTTGCAGTTACATGAAAAGATACTGCGATATGGCTGACATAAGATATTTCAAAGGCACAATCTGTATGTGCATTTTGTGTGTAGTGTTGCATTTTTTGTAGCATGGTGTCACTTAGGGATCATGGAGTCTTTGTTGTGCTAGACAAAGGTTTTCTGAAGAGAGTGAAGCCACTTTCTTGAAAGCAGGCATTCATGCAGAGATGCTTTAAGGTTTCTGGACAGACTCATAGCAATGAGGCTTTGGATATAGGAACCATTGCTTCAAAATGTTCTCATGTGTGAATTGTGTAGTTTTGTAGCATGCTTTCGTTACCAGATAACTTCGTCTACACACAACACAAGGTACAGTTTATGTTGGAAAAGATAATAGTTGCTGAGTTTGTAATGAGAAGCTGTTCCATTAGCTGCACAGAGAATGGTTTGGTTTCCGTTGGGTTTGTGTGAATGGATACTAATTTGAGTTTCTTTCCTTCACCTAGATGCCAGTAATTCTGAAGCATTAACCCTTTTAAAAGTTATTCAGTTTGCTGTGACAGATTCCAAAGTTAGTGACAGTGTAGGAGGAAATGTCCAAGCTCGTTTCTTCAGGAAGTGAGGCTGGAGAGGATACCTGGTACCTGTTTGATAAGGAGGCTTCCTGAACAGTGGGTGATGCCTGACAAGTCCAAAAGGATGTTAATTATTTTTGTTGCTTTTACTTTGTGCTGCTTTTGCTTATGTTTCTTTGAAGCTTTTATGCAAGTGTAAATTTGCAAACTAAAGCTGTTGTGTACAGTCACCTGCAGTAACCCTTATCCTAAGAGTTCTCTTGTAAATGCAAACTGAAATGACAGCAAACTATAGAGTGGAAAGAGAAAACCTTTCAGACTATTGTGTTCTTGGTCAACGTCCCATGCACTTACCAAATATCAACCAGCTGGCAACCTTGGGAAAAACTAATGAACAGTCTCCTCATGGCCAAATTCACCACAGTACTCCAATCCGAAACCAAGTGCCAACGATGCAGACAATGATAAACCCTGGGCTCCTGTCTCCTCAGCTCAGCCCACAACTGGTGAGGCAGCAGATAGCAATGGCCCATCTGATAAACCAACAGATTGCTGTCAGCCGGCTATTGGCTCACCAGCACCCACAAGCTATCAACCAGCAGTTCTTGAATCATCCACCCATCCCTAGAGCTGTCAAACCAGAGCCATCAAATTCATCGGTGGAAGTCTCTCCAGATATTTACCAGCAAGTCAGAGATGAGCTGAAGAGAGCCAGTGTGTCTCAAGCTGTCTTTGCAAGAGTAGCATTCAACCGCACACAGGTATCAGTTTCTGTTCTATAACCAAGAAGTTCTGAGGGGGCAAAGTTGTGGCTCATGTGGGGCTGTATGGTTGTTGCAGATCAAGGCAGGAGGTGTACCATGGAAACAGGTCAAACCACCCTCTGTTTTTTCCCCCAGCCTCTTTGTTGGGATTGAACAAGACTGTTTCTTCTGGAACAGTTGTTCGTTTGCAATTGGTTATGCCTGTGCCGTCACCTAAGCTTTGTTCTCTAGCAGTAATTCTGCTTGTGTGAGTTCTTCCCTGAGTTCCTCTCCGTGGTTATAAACTTCCACATCTGCCCCTGCCTGATGGCCAGGAAGAGGTAGCAAGAGGCTCTGAGAGTCAGAGGTGTCTTTGGGCTTCTGTCACTTCCTCAATTCCTTCCTGTGGTACAACGATGCCACAACTAGTGCCAGAGGCGACTGCTGCAAGAAATGTGTAAGACAAGTGTGCATAGGCCTAAAGACCGACTGCTGGGAAAGATGTCTGCCATCTGCAGCAGATCGTGTTTGCTTTTGTACATCTGAGACAGGTTTTCTCCCTTGCCTAGTGAAATGCAGATGTTGAAATGATCGCATGATAGCGTCAGCTTAAGCCTAGCACCTGGAGTACCCGGGGTGACTGTGTTCAGAAAGACAGGCCACTTAATTTATCCTGCTGCCGTTCAAGGCATGCAAATTATGATCTCTCAATTGTGATACTCTGTAGCAAGGCTAAGGAAATGGAAAGTGGCTTAATATTGGTACAAATTTCTTTTGTGCAATTGCAATTGGTCTTCGAGGTAAACTTTACTAGCAAGAGAAAAAAGGGTATGTGTGTGTCTCCTGGAGTTCTGTCCCTTGCCCCGTACAGTGCCTTTGTCTGTTCTCCTGGATTAATGATTTTCTTTGGCACTGCCATTTTGGAAATGCCATGTTATGAGGGAACTAATTAAAGTATGGAGCACATTTTTATGACTTCCCTTCTTCCATTAAATTCATAAGATGGCTGCACTCAGAAAAAACATTCACTTCCAATCAACATGACTTTGAGTTCTGGGGTTAGCCTTGAGGATATCAAATGAAAACTACCTAGGAATGTATGAGTATTTCCTCTTTAAAATGCTGCTTTTAATTTGGAAAAGCTTTTCATCCCTCTGGGATCATAACCCGTTGTATATAAAGCCTGGTATAATCAAGGTAGATGGTATTGACAGAATGACATATTCTGAACTTGAGTGAGAGGTCGGCAGTAACGTTGCTGCTGAGGGTTTTGCCACTGTCACTGGACATGAAGCACTGCTTTAGCCAGATTGGGAGATGTGGATAATGCCCAAGGCTGCCATTAAACCAAAAGCTCATTCCCAAACGAGAAAGCTGTCATACAACTTGTGTGTTAAATCGACAGTTCTACTCCAGTATTTAAAAGGAGGCAAGGTTTAGATTCTGTGTATCTAGGAAACCCCAAGCCTTGCATATTACTGACCAAACATTGTATATTGACTTTCCAGGACAGCAGGGAAAAGGCAAGCCTGTGGGAGAGACCACTCTGGCCTCTGCCTAGCCCTGACACAGCACTGAATCTGCCTATGGTGTTTAATAGCAGCTACGGTAGAGATTGTGCCACACTCTTGATAGATAATCTGAAATCTGGACTAAATCAGCTGCCGTGTGTTTTGGGGTGTGGGGCTTTTTTGGTCTTTTCATACTTCCTGCAGTGTTCTGGCATAGATCTAGTGGGTTTAGGACACTAAATGGGTCTTTGGGTGAAATGTGGTTTCTTCCCAACTTCAGTGGCTCCTGGCAGTGTGACTGTGGGCCAGTCACACCTGACAGCATTTTCAAATGCCATGTATGACTTAGGACACCAGGTGTGTAACCATTCAGACTGGGCTCACTCATCAGGAGCACAGACATGAGCAGACGTGCCAAGGTAATGTCCTTTGAGTAGGTGTGAAGCACTTCCTGGACAGGGCTGCACCTGGAGATGGATGTGATGTTCTGTCCTCCGACCAGTTTATGTTTGAGTTCAGTGTATAAAATGGTGTCTGTAATTCAGCGTGCAAGTGCCCCTGGTTTTGTCAGTCCTCCTGCCCTCCTGCTGTCATTTTTCCTAGGGTGCACTAACTTCCCTAGCTTGAAAAAAATATCTTCCCTGATTTTGATTGCTTCATTACAAAATATCAAGACATGTGATTTTATATAAAAGGAAAGAAATTACCTACTTCTTAGCCTTCCATCATAAGTAATATAATGTACAATACAGTCCATGACAGTGGCCAGTCCAGAACAGGCAAGTCTTAAACATTCATAAAAGATTTGCTGATCTCACAGCTGTGTTTCATTAGTCTATAGGGCCTTAGTATAGAAGACCAGTGGACCTTACATATAGTGCATCATATCCCTAGGAGCCATCCCAGTAGCAAAAGAGTGTAGGTACATATTTATGCTTCCCTGTCCTCAGCTTTTAATTTCAACTCAAATCAAGCTCCTCTAACATCAGAGACTGTTGGAGCTATTAAGAAGAGGTGCTCAGACAGTCAGCCTTGCACTGCACAGTAGAAAATGTGGGGTGTTCCCCCACACCCTTGGTGGAGAAGCAAACTCTGTAAAAGGCACTTGAAGTGGAAGTTCAAGTCTACTCTCATCTCTTTGCATTCCCCCTGCTGCCTCCAAGGATCTTCTCCTCCAGAGGTGCAGGCGTGCATTTCTCTCTGGAAATGTCTGGGTTTGTTGCATTTCACAGGAAGTGCCCACCTTAGAAACAGGAGGTCTGTTGTTTCTCATGATGGTACCAAATAATAGATGCTGTATGCCAGCCAGCTAATAATTGTATTAATCCCTGCATTATGGGCCACTGCTCAGTCTTTCTTCGTGGTAGCTCTGTGGTGCACATTAGCCTATAATTAAGTATAGCTTCATGAAATATGTACTGTGAGGCTTGTTTAATAGATAAACTATTCTCTAATTTATTTTAAAGTCCAATGACCTACATACTCAATGCTGAAAAAAACCCTCTTACTAACATTATTTCTCCCCTGAGACCTTCCATCTGAGCAAATCTGTTAAATGAAGTAGAGGAAGCTTTGATCCAAACTAGGGTAAATCCATTGGAACAAATGGCCAACACATGTATGTATGCATGTGTGTGTGGGAAGGGAGACATGAGGAGGGTTGGAAGAAGGTGAGGTGAAACATCCAAATCTTCCTCTGAAAGCTGGAGATACATAGCTTAGGACAACAATATTAGCTTACACTTGTGGCCATGTTGTCTGCACACATGAAAACAGAGTGCTTCAGGCTCTCTGACAAATCCTGTGCATTTCCTGCAGCACAACACTCCCACTGAGGTCCCACTCTGAGATGGGGATTGAACATCAGGCATCTTTATACCTGCTGTGTGCACGGGAGAGCTGTGCAGCATGTTTGGCTAGGAGCTGGCCCAGGCTGTGTTAGCTGTGAAGAGGGTTTCTTTCAAAGTAAGTTCCAAAGTGAACATTTTCAGATTTATTTGAGACTGGGTATGAACAACCCTCAAAGTGTGTATGACTGATAAATGGTAAATGGACTGGTAAATGCCTTGGGCTAACCTCTGCCCTTCTTTTTATTTTTAGAGAGTCAATGTCACAATTTTAATTCACCCTACTGTGTAATCTAAATGCCTGTTTATTCAGCAAACAGGATAGGTAGAAGAGAGTTCTTAGACCCACAGAGACAATATAGTTATTGAAGGTGGGTTTAATGACACTGTTCCCAATGAGTGGGAAATTCCTACACATCCTTCAAAACGTGTAAAATGGTGGTGCACACTACCACGTTCATCTAAGCTGGTGTTGCCCAAAACCTGCTCAACAATGATAAGAATGGTGTATGCTGGAAAGACACCCTCTTAGGCTCTATGTAGCCTTCCTTTCTCTTGAGGAAGCCGGCAGCACTGCAGGTTTTAACTCCAGGTGTGGTCCTCGTATGGACTGCAGTGAGTCGCTATTCAAACTTATCAAGCAGGTGGTGTAGCCGAAGGAGTGGAGCTGGGGCTGTTCTGCCCTATCCCAGGAGCCCTGTTGAGATAAGACTGATGCAGGCAGAGAGGACAACACACAAGGGATGTTTATATTCCTGGCCTTACGCTTAGCTGGCCACTGTTTCCTTCCCTCCAAGGCAACCAGGGAGCCCACTGGGAAGAGTGGATCAAGAGTGGATACAGGGAAGAGTGGATCGAGGGAGTGCAGAAAGCTTGCTGTGACTAAGGTGGTTAGCAGTATTGCTGGGGCAGGAGGTTCAGTTTCTAGCTTGTGTAATTGCATAGTTTGTGCCCAAGTTCTTCATGGCCAAGATACTTGGCCTTGGCTCCCTTTTGTGGATCTGCTGGCCTGTGACCCACAAGTTGGAAATTTGCAGCCTCCTTGACTTGAATGTGTTGTTTACGGAAATAGTTTGTTCCCTTTGTTCAGACTGAACTAATAGCTCGCTAATGGAAAGCTAGGCATCCTTGTCTGGTCTTAAAAACTGTGTGTAAGAGTGAGTGGGTTTGAATGTATGAGCTGTATGAGGCCTATCGAACACTTGGGAGTTACATGGTCATACCTGATATCTTTATTTTAAAACGGAGGGTTTCTTCATTAAGCGTGTTGACATGCAACCAAGTTGTAAGCTGAAGTTGCTATTAAAACAGTCATTAGTGAAAGCTTTAACTTTGGCGCTTTTTGATTGTATAAAACTGTTCAATCTTGAGAAAAACCAAGGAAAAGTCTGATTAATACTGCAAATCCATAGGAGAATCGCAACTGTCAGAGGCAGAGCAGATGCACCTTGCAGTTGGAATTGCCCTGTGCACATTTTTAAAACCAGTCAAAGCTTTGAAAAGGCCAAGGTGAAGGACATGCCTGCAAGACATAGGCTGCAGAGGGTGAGAAGGTTTTAATGCGCAGGGGGAGCAGCTGTCCCTCATTGGTCTCAAACAATGTGCAGTAAAATCAAAGGGGCTGTCATTGCAGGCTGGAGTTCTCCAAAAATGCCTACCTGGCTGAAGCATGCATCATCTTTAAATCATGAGAACTTCTAGGTGACTAGTAGCCTCAAAGTGTGAGCACCCCTCAGGCTGGCTAGCTGAACTACTGTGAAATGCGAGGCAGGACGAGGGGACTGCTGGCTAAAGCTGTTGCAAGGCTGTGGGCTTCTTCCTGGAGGAGAACACACACACGGATTTCGGCCAGCCTCAGGGCAGAGTCCTTGTGCCATCTCCCTCTTGCACTATAGTGTCTCGTAATACAGCATTCGGGTTGCAACCAAAAAGTTGTAATAACCAAAGCTTGCTTATCGCAGATTGTGATGTATTGAGAAATGGGCAGGTGGTGATGGTTACAGAAGAAGGAGGACTATTTTGAAGGAAATAGCGCGAAAATGCTCTCTCAGATTTACCTTGTCCTTCGCTGGAAAGTTTTTTAGCAAATCTGAAGGTGCTGCAGTGATCTGTGCTCTTAAGAATCCTAGCTGGAAAACAGGTCATGTCAATCCTGCGTTGCATAAGGAAAATGAAGATACTCCCCTTCCTCTCCTCACTTGCTGAGCATCCCTCTTTGCTGCAGGCTTGTGGAGTTGCAGTCAGGATGGTTGGTCAGGCTGTAAGAGTCCAGACAGTCTAAATCATTGGATCAGTGAACTGCTGCTCTTCTCGGGAGCGCCCAGTGGACTGCAAAGCTTATAGAGTGAATGAGTGTTTCTGTTGATACCCTTCTTTTTTTTTAAAGCATCTTTTTTTTGCCAATGTTTTGACATAATAGCCAAAACTAGTAAAATGTTTGGGCGAGTGGCCAGTGCTTGTTTTACTGAGCAGCCTCAGAAACTGGAAATACCCGTGAACCTGAAGCTTTTTGAATGAAATAGTTGAGGTGCCACATACAGAGAGCGCTGGGTAACACCAGGCATGTTCAAGCTGCTTGTAACTCTCTTCCCTCTCTCCTGCCCTGAGTAGCTCCGGGTGAGAAGTGTTGGCTTTCCAGCCTACAGGTAGGAAGGCAGTGCTTACCCAGCTCGGCTCCTGCCCGGGTTAGCAGGTGCCTAGCTGTGCCTCTTTGGATTAAAGGAAGTAAGAGCACAGAAACTCTACCAGCCTCGGATGTAGTGAAATTTATGATGACATAAACTAAACTGATCCACTGTGTTCAAGGGATTTGCTTGCACCTTGGCTGCAGGAGTAGGTTGAGACATAGGGAAACGCAGGATCGATGCTGGATGGTGCCACAGCTTCTGGTGTGACAGTGGGCAAGCCCAGGCTCCTGCAACGAGGAAAGGGGAAATAATGCTTCTGCAGCACGCGAGGTGTTGCCAGTTAGTGATAGAGGCTCTGAGAGCAGGAGCATGGTTGGTAAGGAAGCTCCAAAGAAAGGCTTTGGAGGCAGGCAAGGAGGGAGGTGCGTTGTGACTCCTCATTTATGTCTACTTCTGCTTTCTTTGGCAAAATTCCCCCAAACTTCAGTGGGATCAGAAAAGAGTCCTCTCACAGGCTTTAAGGTCAGAAATATGGTTTGTTGAAATAACTAACTCTTCCACCTCTACTTGCTTGTGAGCCAAATCTTGGACAGAATTCCTTTTGCAAATAATTTTCCCTTTAGCTTAAGTGAGAGGAAGACAAGCAGCTTTAATTCTCTGCCTGATATCTAGTGAGACAGTCATGCTGCATTCAGTGCTATGGTGTCTGCCCCATTGTGCATAGACTTTCAATTAGGAAGGGTTCTGGTTTTGTTTTTTTGGGGGATTTTTTGGGGTTTTTTTTCCCCATAGAAAACTCTCTCTTATTGCATGAAACCCTTTCATGCTGTCTGCTTGTTTTATTCTTGTGTGTAATGTGGCACAAGCAGCGTTCTGTTGTACTCACAGGAAAGAAGGCAGTCTGTAAGGGAAGTGCTTAATTTAATAAATTGCAGATTTTTGGTACATGGGATATTTGTTCCAACAGTGGGTTTTGCACTGCCCAAAATTTCAGTTTCAATTAACTTAATTGTATTCAATAGGCTGAATGAAAAGATCTTAAGTAGTATGTGAGTCAGGCTTTCAGAATGTGTGCTTGTAGGAGGCGGCTGCTGCCTGCTCAGCTGATGCACAGGAGTCCTGAGCCTTGGAAGCAAATGCATGGACATACAGAGTGTGCATGAGCTGTGCATCTTACTCCCTTTCTGGTATACTGCGGTATAAAGGCTTGACATGTCATATAAATGGTGGCACTTTGTGGCTGCAGGTGGTCGGTCTTTCTCTGCCTCCTTTTCCCCATGCATCCACATTCAGCTCCACGTGCACATCCTGTCTTCCCTCATAAAAAGAGATACCATAATAAAAAAGAGGCTTTATTAAACTAATGCAATAAAGGCATTTTCTTTGAGGATTTAAACACTTCATTTTTAATAATAAAAATCAAATTGTCATTGTTGCACCCTGTATAAGTTTTATTCAAATCAGCCTCTAAATGCTTCGTGCCTAAGCAGCTCTCTCCTGAGATGTATGTATTTTAGCATTAGTTAAATGAGTTTAAGAACGAGGCTCATACTCTGGCTGTAGGCAGTGAATCTAGAGATCAGGAGATTTCTTTTAAATGAGGGACTGATGTGATGCATTCAGCTCCACTGAAGGGTACTGGGAGACAGCTGGTCTCCCATTTACACTGATGGAAAACCAGTCAAAAGTCCTTTGAGTTCTGAAGTTCGTATGAACTGACATGAATGTAGCACCGCATGTTTTGCCCATTGGGATAGAAGAGATGGTCAGGGAGCAGGGTGCAAACACAGTTTTGCCTGATGGAAACTGTGGCAGGTTGGATATGAAGGTGCTTGGTTTGGCTAACCACTCAAAAATTTCCATTGATATTCTAAAGGAACTTTGCTCAGCAAAATTGGACTGGACACATTGCCAGGATAAGCATTTCTAAGAGACTTCCAGCACTTCTGTTTTGTATCCTAGCTGGAATTAGGAGGAGATGCAAGGGAATGGAAATAAAACAGTGAGCATTTGAAAATTAACTTGTGTCCTAAGAAGCCTGCAAGTACTTCATATAGAGGTTCTTGTTGAATGCTGTATACTTAGAGGCAGAGAGAAGTATTTTTAGAATTGTTGAATGTATCTTACTCAGCCCAGAAGACAATGTTAAAGGTGAGACATGGAGTAAATGCAGAGAGGCAAAGAGATGTCATCGTAAAAGCCTGCCTTGACATGAGAAAAACAGAGTGGGTGAAGGCACTTTATTTCCTTGAAGGGTTCTGAGAAGTTAGTGCTTCTGCTGCAGAGCTCCCTGGGCTGACCTGCCTCCTCTAGCTTTCAATTGCAAGTAGCAGTCAATTTTAAATATAGATGGTCATTTTAGCCTGGCAAAATCAAGTTTGTTGTTGCATGCAGAAGATACGATTTCGGTGTAGTTCAGTAGGAATGAGTAGCTAACCAGGGGTTCCCTGAGCGCTGCCTTCCATGCTAGAAATGGGCCTCGTGTGCTGAATTGGGATGCTGAGAGGGGACAGGTTTATGTCACTGATATTTAAGATTCAGATGTTGAATTTGAATAAATCCCTACACTTTCTGATCCTGGTCAGAGTCGCATCTATACGTGGTGTGAAGCAGAATAGCTTTTCTATTTAGACTGTCAGTTACAAGTACTGAGCTTAAAGTACTTGGAGCTTTAAGTACTACAGGAGCAATATTTTTCTAGTATTTCAGCATTTTCTGTGTTGCTTTTGGCAATAGCTGAAGTATGGAGAGGCACAAATAAACCGAAAGTATGAAAAAAGTGTTTATGCTTTTTTAGTCCTTCATATATATAATCTCCTTATACAGAACTTAAAAAACTGAGGTTTAGCACATTAGTTGAGTTTATTTAAGTTTTTGCCTTGGCCAACATTTAGGTTGTCCAACCTGTTTTGAACCTTTTTAACCTTAGTGCCTGCTGTTGTAGACACATTGCTTGGGTCTGTACGAGGGGGAGCAGAGCTCCCATCAGAATCATTGGACCTGACGTGTGTGAGGTCCTGGCCAGTGTTAGCGAGTCTTCTGCTGCCTGACAGCCCTCATCCTCCTTTGTCCCCAGGACATGGGTGTCTGGGCTGCACTCCAGCATGACCTCCTCACCCCCATCCAGATTGCTTTTGAAAAGCTCTGGTTGCAAAACTGTCCTGTGTTTGGCCACTGGTAGTGCAGTCTGCTGTCCCACTGAGATCTTGTTTACACCCTTTCCAGGCCTGAGACAACGCCCTTTGGGAAGAAGGCAGAAAGGCTTCGCTTGCCTTCTGTGGGCTTTGGTCAAACCTTTGGGTTGGCCTCGATGGCTGGTCAGTTGGTCCTTTGGATGTAGGAGTCTGTCTGAATAACATTTGCTCTACATTGCACTGCCTCGTCTTTCAGAAGTTGCTTAAAGAAAGATTTCTTGCCCATGAGGTGTGGGTTGTTTGTCCTGGAAATTCTGTAGTTAATAAAAATAAAAGAAATTACTTCACAAATGGGTTTTCATAGAATGAGCGCAAAGGAAACCCCGAAGACAGTAACTTTGCTGGCTTCGTTTTGAAGGACTAGATTTCATCTAGTTTGAAAAAACACTGTCGAAATTACTCCTACCTTAAATAGCTCCAATGACTTTTTTATTTTGGTTGGGTATTTGCTCCTTTTTCCACCTCTGGTTATTATTTTTAAGTCAATTATGGATCCAGTGTGTAATTTAAAAAATGGTGCAAGTTCCAAGTGTAAACCAAACTGTGCCTGCACGGAGCCCTTGTCTCGGAGTGAGCGCAGCCTCGTTCATGGGCACGGCCTGTGTGAACGTTAAACTTTTCATCAGTTACCTCTTCAGCAACTGTCTTAAAAATGATGCACAGGAGTGGAAAAGCAATGATATTATCAAGCTGCATATCCCAAAATGTATCCTGAGAGCTGTGTTCATTATAGAAGATTTGTTTGTCTATTCAAAATCAGTTTGAGACTTTCTAGTTCTTGAGGATCTTTTAGGATTGCAGAGTCGGTTACCCTGCAAACTGCCAATTTTTAAATTTTTTTTTTTAATACGTGAGATGTAAGTAAGTTGGAACGAGCTAATTTAGCCAATGGAATTTTATAACAAATGTACGAATGCTGTGGGTTTCCCTCCCTCACCCCCTCCAGCAGAAACATAATTTGCAGAAATGAAAACAGTCCCTGGCTGGCTTTAGGATTTTCTCAAAAATAGAAACAGTGGGGTTTGTCTGGCTGGGCCAGTTTCCTCGCCACACACCTGGTGTATATCACTTTAAAAAATACATTATGCCTCATTAAATTACAATTAAATGAAATCATGATCATTTGTTTTTCTGGAAGGAAGATGTTTTGCATATTGAAAGCCTAATTTGTTGCAGGTGACAAAAAGGCTGAACAGATTATTTAATATCACTTTATTTTTTATAATGTTGCTCACTGGTTAGTTTGTGTATACTCCAGTAGCTCAGAATTATATTATTGTAAACATTATTGCTCTCAAGATACTTTATTTTATTGTCCTACCCTATCACTCAGCTATCCAGCCGCTGCTGTTTACCAGCGTTGTTTATCTTCAGTTGCAGGAAGACATGAGATTTTTCCCTCTGAGTCAGTTTTCTTATTATGTGTCCTGCTGTTTACACGGTTCCTAAGCTGCCAAGGCACTTGGAGGAGCAGCAGAGAAACCCTCTTTGCAACCAGGTCTTCATCCTGTGGGCGTGGAGCGGGGCATGGGGGAGCAGGGCTCGGCCCCTGCGTGGGGCTGCCGGTGTCGCGGCGCTGGGAAGGAGCTTGGCCCCTCGCTGGAGCGGGTGCCTGCAGGAGGAGGTGAGGCTGCCGGCGGCTGGGCAGCCTGGTGATGGAGCGGCCGTGCAAAACACTGGAGCAGAGACCCTCGTAGAAGCAAGAGCTGCAGGGTTCAAAGGCTAGGCTTCAAAACTGCTGGATAAGCTGTTTCTGGGGGAGAATCAGAGCCTTCAAGCACAGGAGGTGGTATCTCAGGCAGTGAGATACCTCTCAGTGCCACGACCAAGCCACTTGTACCTGTGAGTCTCTGATTTACACAGGGAGTCAATGACTGCACTGAGAAGTAATTGCTGGCATGCTTTCACATGTTTCTGCTCTCCATTTTTGAAATTGGACCATAAATTTAGCTAGGCTAAGATGGGAGGGAGAAAAAGTTGTCTTAGAGTCAGCTCCAGTAGCTTTCAGGTACCTTTCTTTCAACCTAAACTCATTAATTTTTGAAGTTGATACTTTTAAAAAAAAAAAAAAGTTATGTGTCCTTTAAAAGACCCAGGAAATTAAGAATTTAGAAAATCTGTGGAACTGATATTTCGTTTATTTACTGCATTTGGAGAATTTTCCACTGACTTTAAGGGAAGATTATAATAGGGATTTGCTGTATCGATCTTGGAATTGTTCAAGTCATGGCTTCAGGCTTCTGTAATCTCCTTTTTTGGTTAATCTCCCTCAGCCTGTGAGCCTGGCAAACTTTGGAAAGCTTTTCAGAATGTCCCTAGCTTCTCTTGAGGGGTGGTGAACCCTGAGGAAGAAGCCAAGTATGAGCATGCAGTTGTGTTGAGGTCACAGAGAAAACCAGAGGCCAGCCTAGGGCCAGCCCAACACTGCACCTCCTTCAGACTTCTTCCCAGCGTAGACCTCTTTCACCAGCTGGCCTTTCTCTCTGATCCCATTTCTGACTGGAGGGTCCCACCATGGCTCCATTCCCAGCTCCAGTCCTTCTGGTAACTACTCTGATAATTGCAGGAAAATGTAATTGGGAATCTCTTAGCTTGATTATGTAGATGAGGAGCTGAAAAGTTGGAGCTGTATGCAGCCTACCTTCAGGTTGTCTGTGGAGCTTGTTTTGAGCACTTCTGGCATAAACACTGCTGAAGTAGAGCTTTCATGTATGTGTTTTAATGTAGGTATTTAATAGCAGATAGCAGATAAATGCAGATACAGATACGTCATTTGCTGGTCTATTGGTTTTGTGAGTAAGTCTGGTAAATAAGATCAATATATACCAAAAATGTTGGCACTTGGTTAACTGGCCAACTGTAGTGGTGGTGTTTTAGCAAGGGTTTTTGCAGGAGACTCTCTGATATGGAAGAATATAAACTAAGAAAGATTAAATGTCACAGGGTCTTTGACTACGTGGTTGTTTTCTAGTAACATTTTTCTTACAAGAAAGAGTGAGCCTTGACTATACTCGTGAGGCACCTTGCCTCGGTCATGGCTGTAAAGTAACTGCAAAATGCCTGTGTCAACAGCGACAGCTAAATAGTGTCCGGGGCACTGCAGTGTCCCTTTGCACGCGGTTGCTGGACGTTGCTCCTTTCACAGCAATAGGTTGAGGTGAGCCCTCCAAGCTCCAGCTGGGATTTCATACGGCTTCTGTGGCCAGCGTTCCTGGGAGCCGCGCTGCAGAGAGCCTCTGGGTTGCGGCCGGAGGGAAGCGGGACGGGAACTGGACTGCTCAGGGAAACAAGCGCAGAGTAGCCTTTTAAAATAACAAACCTCCGACTGCCATTTCTTATGATATGTTGTAAGTAGTCTCGATGGGCAGAAATGATCCCTCTCTGCTTCTTTGCACACCGGTACATTTAAACATCTGTAGTTCAGGAAATTGCTGTTTCTGCTTTCTGGAGTGAAATACCCGTTTGTGAAGTGTCGGATGCGAGGGGGTGCCTGGGGGAGGCTGGTGGCACATGCTACGTCCCGGTGGTTTCTGTAGGCCCTGATCCAGGCTTGTGTGTTGTGCCTTTAACTTCTAGATAACCTGTGGAAATGTTGAGTGCATAAATTTAATCTCATCATTAGATTTAAGCCTCTTTTAATGACGTTTTCATCTCTCCAGCTCCTTTTTTTTTTTTTTTGGAAGTGCTCTGCTGGTTACCTCCTGGAATAATGGCTTTTGTAAAAACTAGATGGATATGGTGTTCATTCACGGTTGCATTGTGAAGCCTGTGGTATTTTAAAATGAGGCATGAAAGAATGGGTTAAATCCCTAAAGCTAGGTTCTAAGGCTTTATTATTGCTCCATTTTTCTCCTCTCAGAAATGACTGTCCAAACCAAAATGAACGGACTGTAACATCAAAAACCAGCCAAACGTTTTTCTTTATAAACTTCCTGCACTGTTTAAATGTCGAAACTAAATTTACCAACCTTGGCAGATTTGTCAAAGATGAACAGGATTGCCAAGTGTTCCCAGCTTCAAGTAAAAAGAGAAAGAGAGAGAGAGATCTAACAGCTCCTAAAATATTTGCAGCAGGCACCTGGTGGTAACTGCAATTTCTTCTACCCAGTGCACCTACCTTCCTATCCAGCATCTCCATACTCAGACACTTATTACAGTGCCAGAATAGGACAGTCCCAAAATAAACCCCAGCCCCCAGAAGACAAACACTTTCCTACAAAATATCCCCTCTGGGAGAGCCCATGAGATTCTGCTGTAGGTTCTCAGTATTGCAACCCAGCTGGTTACACTAAACAAATTTTTAAAAAAACATAAGCCAACCAACACATGACTGGGCTTTGCTTTTTTTTTTTTTTTTTTTTTAATTTTTTGAACCAGGGCTTGTTGTCAGAGATCCTGCGTAAAGAAGAAGACCCTAGGACAGCTTCCCAGTCCCTCCTGGTAAACTTAAGGGCGATGCAGAATTTCCTTAACTTGCCTGACTCGGAGCGGGATCGTATCTATCAGGATGAGAGAGAGAGAAGTATGAACCCCAACGTGAGCATGGTGTCTTCAGCTGCCAGCAGCCCAAGCTCCTCCAGAACCCCTCAGGTAAGATGCTATCCCTCGTTACTGTTGGTTGTGTGGGTTAGTCCAGGGAAGGAGTTCCTCTCTGCCCTTCCCCTCTCTGTTGCTCCCCTCACCCAGATGAGTTGTGGAGATCCTTTTGTAAGGTTTTGGAGTGGCTATTAAGAGACATGTAGTGAATTTCAGCAAGACATTGTGATGATGATTCTAGCTTTAATCAATGCCATAAATGCAAAAAAGTATGTAACATTAGTGCCTGAAAGAGTGCATGCGGGCTTTACATACAAGCTGTTGATACACCTCCACTAGATAGCTATTATAGAATATATTATAGAAAGACAGTGCATGTAACTTTTTATCTGTGTCCATTACATTCTGCAGAACACAGGGGAAATTTCTGGGCTTGTGGAAAGGTTCGTGTAAGTTGCAATAAAAAGTGTGTAGTGAGCAGAGGTTGACAGTGAATTAGACAGACATTGCTAGAAATCAGTGTGCTCTGTGTTCTGCATAGGAAATCACGGTCCTTGAGTTAGAGGTTTACATGAGTAATTATTTGAAGTACAGAAACTAGAGATGGGCAGGGTGCTGGGAAGGAAGATGATGCTTTACAGCTCCAAACCAGCTGTCATCCCATTGCCTTAACTGCACGTGTTTATTAGCATGCTGTTGCCACCCACTTCCCCGGGGAGGTTGTTCCTTTGCACTAAAAAAGAACATCCACATACTACACCATAATAGCCACCCTCCCTTTCATCAGACTGCTTGCAGTCCCAGATGTATACTCTGAAAAATCAAGGGTGCTTGCACAGAGGTGATGATTAACTGCTGTCATGACATTTGCCTAACTTGAGTTTGAAATTTCTAACCGTGCAGACATGACAGATCATTCTCTTGATCTTTAGTAAATGGGCCTGTGTAACCCTCCTGCTCCGGTGCTTTCCCAGTCATGTAGTCTGCAAAGTCTCGGGCTGTGTTAGCCATGCTTATAATAGTATTACCGAGCACTTCTCATATTGAATTCTGTGGCCACAGCTGCTAAAAATAAGTATGGATTGGTGGGGGGGTAGTTTTACATGCAAAGTGAGCATCCTTAGCGAAGGTATGTAGATACTGTTGAGCTTGCTCAGTTTAACCCCAGCATTTGGATGCACTTCACCACAATACATGACGTTAAGAACTGTTTTCACTGAAAGCAAGCATATCCTGCCAACCCAGATTTGATGCTCTATTTTTATTACATGGGAAGCTCATTGTGTAACTCTTATCTTTTTTTATTTACCTTTCAGTGAAAATAAAATTATAAAGGGAACTATTTTAATGTTTAAGCAGTGTGTGGACTTTCTGCATTTATATTTGTTCATGAAAGAATTAGCTTATTGCTACTTACATTTATTGCAATAGATTTCACAACTAAAATCAAATAACAGGAGGAAACGGAGAGGTTAGATGCAATCCAGTGAGAATAAAAATTGGATCTGTTGCCCCATCTCATTACTCTGTCAAAATACAACATTTTTCCCATGTTCTAGCCACAGCTACAATTTTCTTTCAAAATAATGGAAATTTTGCCTGCCTTTTTAAGAGCTAAGCGTTGCTAGAAAACCATTGCTAAAAGTATAAAGCATCCTTCCCTTATTTCGGCTTGAAGAATCCAGTAGAATATTGTGAGGTTTTTAATTGGCAAAAGCAACACACAAAGGTTTGTGTACCCGGTGCTTGCCTTGTGCCCGGTGGATAACGTTTCCCCAGCCCTCAGAGGGCCAGCACCAGTCAGCACAGGTGCTGTTTTGACAACTTGGACACCTCTGCAAATGAGGCTGCTTCCCAGCTCCCGGGCAGGCAGCACGGCTACTGCGCTTCCCCATATGCCCGGTGTTAGTTCTGATGAGACAAATGCCATCCTCGCCTGCCGCGCAGCGATTCCCGGCAGCGTCGCCTCCCCGGGCAGGTATGTTACCTACCCCGGAGCGAGGTGCTTTGGGGCAGCAGCGGTAGGAGCTGCACCGTCCTTTCAGGAATTGTGTTAGGGTGCCGGAGAAGTTGACGGAATGGCATTTGGAAACATGGTTTCCATAGATACCGATCTCCTGCGGCAGTACTTGCGGGAATGATGCTCGAGTGCGCTGGATAGGAGGAGAGCACTGGCAGATAGCGCTGGAAGCGCTGGTCCTGGGGCAGTTGCGCAGGCAGGTGTAAGGGCATGCAGAGTAGCCCAGCTCGGCTCTCCCTAACTCTAAGCCAGCCCCTTGCCCCGCCTCGCGGGGTGTCCCCGGCTCAAGACCTGCCCCAAGGTGAGAACAGCACATTGATCCGGCAGACGGGTGGGAGTGCTGTGGGGAAGAGGCTCGGAGCTGTTGAGCTGTTAGGGGTTATTGCGTGCAGGTGGAAGACCGCGGTAATGGCTGGGTTGCAGCACTCTGGCACTGTGGTTGCAAACACTTCTTTTTCTTTTCTCCCCACTGTTTGCAACAGGACATTTCAATAATGGCAAACTCCTCCTTAATATCAAGACCGGTTTTGAATCTCTAACATAAAATACTCTATTTTAGTGACTGTGATATTTTGTTTTGGTACTTGCCCTACCTATTTCGGTGATTAAATAAAAAATGGCCCCACTTTCAGTGTGTAGGGCAGGGTTTTTTTCTGACATGTAGCTGGGGAGCTAGCAGTGTAGGAGACCTATGCAAGACAGAGCTGTATTTTAAATCTTTCTTTTACATGCTAATTTTGTTCTTCCCAGGATCTCAGGCCTCCGTAACGGCCTTTGAGGCCATGGTGACCTCGGCTGCTGCGCTAGCCCAAGGCTCCAGTGACTGGGAAGCCTTTTTTTATACCCGTCAAAGCACTGCAGGGCCTTTGGTAAAATTAAGCTCCATTAAATGAGTCCTGACAGACTTGGACAGTCTTCTTCCTCCCCATGATCTCTTTGTTGTTTTCTTATGTTTCCCACAATTGCCCTAACTCTCACCTATCTGTGAACGTTGAATTTCAGAGTGTGGTGTCCCTGTCGGTCCACCCGTCGGGCTGTACCCCCCATGTGTGCATGGCCTGTGGGTGGGTGTAGCACCGGCCTCCCGGGCGGCGTGGTGGGCTGCGCTCTGCCCCAGCTGCCATCCAGCTGCCCCCGCCTGAACGCGGGGGGCTCGTCTGAGCAGGAGCAGGAAAACCTTAGGCCCTTTTTACATGGGTCCTGCCTACGACAGGCAGGGAACAAGCCGAGAGGAGTGCCTGCTGGGCTTGGGGGGTAGGGAAGGGAGAAGATACAGGTTGGTTAAAGCTTTATCTGGAAGCGGTGGGAAGAGTGATTAATCTAGATTGTTGTCTTGATTGGATTTGGCTCTGTTAGTAATGTGGCCTTTGGTACAAAAAAGATGTTAGGGACAGGAAGATTTGGAGGACAGCAAAACAGAAGGAGAAGTTCAGAAGGTTTGGTTTTGCCTAGTTAACCTTCCCATTAACAAATAGGCATGTGGGCATGTCTGCCTAGTTAAAAATTAACATTAGATGTACTCTAGCAGGCTTCAACTCTGGCACAAAAACAAGAGCCAGCTGAAAAGGTTTATAATTGGGCCAAACATCTGAATGTCACCAGGGTTTATGGGGTTTTGGATCTGTTGGGAAGTGTGAGCTTTGCCACCTAGGTTGTTTTGTTTCCCCAGACCTTTACATCTCAAGAGAAAAGAGACACCTACATATTTCCCTTAAAAGGTGTAAGGGGTACAGCGATCAGCCCTGGTATCTCTTCTCTTTGAGGTCAGGAAAGCAAACGAGATCTGCCTCTCCAAGGGGCCGCTGGTGCTGGGAACGTTCAGCGAGCATCGTGCCGCCCTCGCTCCCTCGCCTGCCAGTGTGTTCTGGGGTCTGCCACGGCCGAGGGTCTTTAAAATAAAAGTCTTGTAGCAGCCTGCTGACCTGTATTGATAGAAGTCTTGTAGGGGTAGTCCAGCCCAGGGAAAATACTGGCAGCATCCGTTATTGTCCTTCATTTGTCACAGAAGCTGATGGGAAATCATTCAATTAAAAGGAGTGCAGCAGAATACACAAAATCTCAATATGAGTTTAGGAGAATGAGGGCAGCACATCAAAGGCATGCCAAAGCCCAGCTTTATGAAATGATTTTTTTTTTTCATTTCCACTGATTTCCTAGGTGAAATTAGGTGACTGTCTGGCTAGCATAATGATGATAAGGCTGGGAAACCATACATACTCAAATGACATACGTATAGTTTTAATAAAGGATGAGGGAGACTTGAGGGAGTGCATTAAATTGAGCAATAATTTATTATTTAGAGACCTCTACCCATTTACTCATTTTTTCTGGGAGAATTGGCTCTTCCTCCAAGGTGTAGGCCACTTTTAGAGAGGGGGGAGAGGGTAGAGGCTGGTGCCTCTGCCGCAGTAGCTAGCTGGCAAAGCCAACTTCAGCAACTGCCCGCAGCCGAGTGCCCCGGCTACCTATCCTGCTGTTGAGCTGCTCAGTAAACATGCTGGGAGAGGGAGAGGGGGAGAGTTGACAGGGCCTTGCATGTCCTATAGGAATGCACTGCAATTATTTCCAATCACAATTAACCTGATTAGAATAATGGACAGGAAGTGTCCCTCTGTAGCTAATGCAGTTTGGCATCAGCTGACTGAAATCCTTTGATAATTTCTGCACAGATGGCTGGGCTGAAAGCAGCACTTTTTTAATTATTATTTTCATGGTCTCTTGGTAGGCCAAAACCTCGACACCAACAACAGACCTCCCCATTAAGGCGGACGGCGCCAACGTCAACATCACAGCTGCCATTTATGACGAGATCCAACAGGAGATGAAAAGGGCCAAGGTATCTCAAGCTCTGTTTGCCAAAGTGGCTGCCAATAAAAGTCAGGTGAGTGGTAGGGGGGATTTCGTTGTGGCGGGGCTTTTGGGAGTTTTGTTTTTAAAGCAAACTCTGGGCTTGGAACTAGACCCGTCTCCTCCTCCCACCAATAAAAATACATCTGTTCCTACAATAATAATAATAATCTTCATCTCTGGGGAACCTGTCGTGTTTTTGGCTTTTGCCTGCTTAAATGGTTTCCTTTTTCCTTTTAAAATAGGCTGAGGAAAAGATCAGGTCACAGCCGAGCTTCTTCTCCCCTTTTGTACAAACGTACATGTCTTTTCCTGCGTGTGGTATATAAACTTACACCTATGCTAGCAGGACAAGGTCCTTTCAAAATTACGGTATCCTTCTCGTTTGGGAGGTAAAGAAATTGTTTTCTTAAGTGATTAACTGAGGGAAGGCAATGGGAAACCGCACATTAGCCAGGTGTTTCCTTTTTTTGCATGTTATATGTGCTGCATACGGTATTGCCATGTGAATAATTCACATCAGATCTAATCATTTTTACAAAAAGGCATGAGAGGGCAATGCAGTGAGTTCTCCTGGATTAATTTCCACCTTGGGTGTAAAAAATACATGCGGGCAAACCTAGGTCGGGGTGAAATTCTTGAAGAGAATCCATTCATTTAAAAATTTCATCCAACTCTTTAAAAAAATATAATGTACCAGAAGGGATTTTGTGGAAAGGAGGACAGGCAGAACTTTTGTAGGAAGAGCAGCAAGTGGATTGGAGACTGTTAGAAGGAATTGTTTACTCAGTGAAAAGGACTGCTTCTGATCCTGGATGAAATTACTCGGTCGTGCTAGGAGAGGGCATCAGTATGCACCCAAAAATGCACAAATGTGTCACTGGCAATGAGAGAGTGGGATAGAAGTATCTAGATGTGTGCATTCTGCAAAATACATACTTTCTTCTGTGCAGGGAAACAACATTGTAGTCATTAAAGTAGATGTAAAATAAGAGGTTGAAAGGCGTGTAAATAAAGCATCACAGGCTATCAAAGCACATGGGAGAGCCTTGTCCTTGTTACAGGTATTTGTGCCCTGACACACGGAGGCGTGATTCATTCTTCCTCATTTAATCATTAATTTTCTCTGCCTTTTGCTTTCTCTTGTCAGGGTACAGAGGTTACAGTCCGCAACCCCTCTACCCCCCAACAAAATCCCAGGCATAGTATGAAATACATAAAAGGAAAATACCATGGAACCCTCTTAAACTGTTAAATGCATAAAAATCTCATGTACCACATGGCAAAATATAATGAGAACTGGAGCTGTTAAACGAATAAAGCTGTTAAAAGCATAATGCCACTTGGCACAACTACTGTGCATTTAACGGTTTTCCACTGTGTAATAAATGACATATGTGGTAAACGTGCAGTAAATATAAAAACTGCACAATTGATTTTGCAAACGTGCCCCTTATTCTTTACTCCACGCAGATATCAAAGTTCCACCCAGAATCCGGACTGGACAGCTTTTAATGAGGAGTGTTTAACACAGACTGAAAGCCAGCCTCTCTGAGGTTTGGCTTAAAATTGCCTGCAAGCTTCCTGTCATTATACCCAGAGGCTTCTTGAAATAGAGAGGGACTGAACCACCCAACAATAATTTGGGTGGCTCACCAGCTTCGGTCTGTGCCAGCTTGAGTGCGCTTCTCTGGCAGCATTGCACACCAGCACCAAAACAAAAATAAGCTCCCTCCTCTTTCACGTGGAAAAAGAACAGGGCAGATTTTGAAAGCCAGATGCAAAAGGTTAAGAACAAGATCCACAAATGTTACTGTTTAGAGCAAAGTTACTGCACATAAAGGTTTTGTTTCTTCAGCAGCAGCAATAAAGCAGCGTTTCTGAGGCTGATGTTTCTTTTGTTTCACAGCCCTGCCAAAGCAATACTGGCTCCCTGGGATGACCCGGCATTCGCCATGCTGAGATGTCATAGCGCTCTGCTGGAGCATGAAAGTGGTTTATGGGGGCACTGGAAGGCAGGGACAGAGAAGCCGTAGCCAAGAACCATAGCAGCACGGGGCCTCTCCCTGCCCCAAAGCCCACCTGCGTGCCTGCCCCCCGGCCTGGCTTGGTGTGCCTGTGGTGTCCCACCACTGGCTGGGGTGCTCTGTAGCCAGGAGGAGTGCCAAAAGCAAGGACACAGCTGTTTGTGTAGGGGAGAGCCTCTGGCATGGTAGGGTGGTTGGCACATCATCCTTAGCTTGTCTAAAAAATGAGTGGTGAGGCTTTCCCAGTGCTTTGTGCAGGCCAGTTGTGCCAGTTGTGGGCACTTCTGGTGAAGATGCTGCTGGTTTCAGCAGCTGAGTTACATGGTGGGAAGCGCTCATTGAAAACTGCCCATGTTTGCCGAAGAGAGAGTTTGAAAGAAGGGGAAAAAAGAGCTAGTCTGAGGATTTGCTTGGACTCCGCCAAAGTTCGTTCACTTGCTGTTCTCCACAGGCCTGGCTTGCGTTGCGTTGGCTTCCTCTATTATTCCCTCACCCCAGACTACTGAGAGGCTTCCAGTTTGCTAACAAGGCATGTGTTATGTTGGGCGCTGCTGTTCTGTCAACAGCAATCCACGGTGCTGTGAGATCTTCACAGTTTTAGCAGCCAGTGAATCTCCGACAGGGCTGTTTTGACATTTTATACACAGGGCTGTATGTCATGTACCCGAGAGAGCAGACAGAGCCAATGGAGGCCTCATTTTGTCTTCTGTGTTCGTACAGGAAGAGTGATACCCACTGAGAGCAGTTATTGGAAGTGGCATCATCTACTGGTGGAGTTAATTGACCTCTAATTTAACAAGTAGCCATCTTTGTTCTTAAGTCGTGGCAGAGTCTCAGTTCAGCAACTGAAGGGAAGGGCAGCTGCTAAAAACTGAGGTAACAAATCACAGACCTCACAAGTTAACATAAATGCAAGGAACAGGGCCTCATGGAGGTACCAAGGTAGTATGGTAGGACTTCTTTAAGGAAATTCACCTTCATAAAGATCTCAAGTCATTAATTTTAGACATTGACTTATGCATCACTTATTTACCTTAATATGTATTTTATTCCTTGCAACTTCTATCTAGATGTTTTTAGTCATCTTTGTGAAGTGCTGTGCATCCCTTTGTATTTTTGAAGGCAGCAGGAGCTGAAGGGCTCAGTGCACTCCAAGCACAGCCTCCGAAGCTGTCATTCTATTGATGCTGCCTGCTAGTGCCCCTTGTCCTTTGAATGGCTAAACCTGAGACCTGTATTATCACATTGGGAATGTTTTTGAGTGTGGCCGGAACACGAGGATTTGGTTTCCAATCTGTGCTTCAAGTTCTCCTGGTTATATATGAATCACAAGGAGATGGGTTTCTGGTGTGCCATTTCAGAGGGGTTTGGTGTGTCCCCAGAGCTGGGCAGAGGCTTTGATTTTGGGTTGCTGCAGGTTTGGACTGTTGGTCCTGAAAGCTGGCTTCTGCATCCAGTTCTGCAACTGCTCTGCAGTACGACTTCAGGAAAACCATTTCCCCTGTGACCATGTGCCAGTGCTTCTGTAATGCTGTGCAGCAGCATTGCCCCTCTGACCTCTGCTAGTGAGAGTCCTAACAGAGGCTGTGCTGTGCTCAGCAGACCTTTTTTTTCTTAGTCTGTGCAAAATGAGTTTAGGAATATGGTTCTGTTCATAATAAACAGCCACTATCAAAATAAATAGTGGGCATAGCTGGCTGGAGCCCTTGTTGACAGTCTGAGGGAGAGCAAAGTTTGTATGAACACTGAACTTCCCACAGTTCTCCCAGGGCAAGAGACTCTCCTTAATCAGGCTGGGGCAGTGTGGGGAAGGGGGCACGTGCTGCTGGGGATCTACCCCGGGCAGGGCAAATGGAAGGATTTGACCTTCACCAGTCCAGTGAAAACAAAATGTAAACCCTTGAAACTGAAATTCTTCCTCAAGGGACTGGAATTTGTTCCAGTTGCACCACAGTAAAGCAGAGAGAGACCTCATGGAGCAACATTTGAAAAAACATTAAGCTTGCAAAGCTCAGGCTCCGGTTCGTATCTTTGCCCTGTTTAAAAATGAACAAACAAAAATAAACTTGACTGGGGAGCTGAGGCTGGGGGCAGAAACGCCCTTTGGTTAAGGCCCTTCAGGTTAAGAGAAATCCAGGGCTATGGATGGAAATCACTGTGACAGTTCCTTTCCTCTGACTTTTTCATGTTGAGATCCCTGCCTCATTGCCAGGACTATCTTGGGAGCCTGTTTTCTGGCCAAGGTGGTGTTAGCCCCACAGTAGAAGCCCATGATGGGTCTGAGCACCATGGCCCCCTGCCCATGCTCCAAAAAGAAACTAGAGGTACTGTGAGAGGGATAGCAGCGTCACTCTGGGGCAGGGTTAGCTCTAGAAACTCCTTATTTTGTCCTTCCCTTTCTTTCCTTCCCCACTTCTATTCCCTTGTATTCATTTGATATGATGGGATGCCTTCTCTTCCCCTTTTAGCTTATCGTAGGTATTTTCTGTGCCCTTAAATTAATTAGCTTCCAGTGATGATGAACACCAGCTAGAAAAAACAGCTGGTGGTGAAGATGCGTGGTGTACATAGTGTATGCATATAGGGCACTTCTTACTGCTGTGCCTTTATGATGTGAATCTCTACAGCTGGGGCATATCTGTTGTGCTGATACTTTTATGTTCTTGTTGCATATGGAGGGAATACAGAATACATTTCTCTCCTTGACTGAGCTTAACATTTCTTTGAAATACCTTTGGACGTTAGCACCTTTTTACGGACATGTATATGCAGTGACAGTGTGACCCCCATCCGGGACGGCATCTGCAGCAGTGTGTTAGGCTCTCAGCAGCTGAGTGAAGCAGGGACAGTTGTGGAGCTGGGGCTTTGCTCAGGAAGTCCTTGGCAGACCTGGGAGCTGATGGCGGGCTGCTTGCCCTAACCACAAGCCCACACTTCCTCTGCAGCGTGGGGAGAAGCTAGTTTGAACTTGGCACACTAGAAATATCCTCAGTGCACAACATCCTTCCCTCTCAGTCCAAGAGCTATAAGCAGACTTGGTGTTCCCATGGATCTAAGATACGTCAGGGCTCATGTACCTCACTCAGTTTTTGTATTGTTTTGTGTTTTATAAGGCTAGTGAGAAACTGGCCCTCATAAAAGTGCTTTGGACTTTGCCGCAAATTTTGGGGGGAGGAAAAGTGCTGAGCATTTCAGAAAATCCAGGCTATTGAGCGATTAACCTTGAACTGTATCAAAATGCTCCAAGTAAAGCTGCTCAGGTTCAGTCCCCCTCCCCCGGCCCTCATCAAGAATTCATTCAAGCCATGACAGAACTCTCCATTACAGTTAGTCTTTTATCCATTTCAGCTTTCTTGATTAGGTTATCTTGAATCATTAGGGGGTTTATTTATTTTAATAGACACTTATTGGATTCACGGAAAGAGAGTTTGGCGACTAAGGAACAAGAGCTGAATATATCTGGCTCATTTCGCACTGCAGAGTCCCAAACTGAGTGGAGGGAAGAGAGGCTGAGGAAGTTTGTCCCGAGGACTCCTATGATCCCATGCAGAAAGGGAGCTTTCTCTGGGGAACAGAGCATTTATTTCCTAATCTTTCAAGACTGGCGTCGATCATTGCTGCTTTTTTTCCTGTTTGTCACATATGTTGACATTTTCTGCACTGATGATGTGGGTGAGGAAATGGCCTTTTACATTTATTTTTGAGATTTATTCCTGAATCACTCTTACTAAAAACTCTTCATTTGCCTACTCATGCTTTCACTGGAGATCCTAGAAAATGTCAGCACAGAAAATTAGCTGTATTATTATTGTTGTTATTATTATTAATAATAATAACAACAACAATAACAGTAATAATAATAATTTCAATGCGAGTGCAGGGAAGCACAAGGTCAGTTTAATTGCAGTTTTATCCAAGCTTGAAGCGCCTCGTGGTCCAGCTGGAGCAGAAAGGCTGCCTGTGACTAAGTCACCGTGGACACCCAGCTGCCGCCTCCTGTGGTGGCTTTCAGTAGCTACACTGCTTGAAGTCTGAGCACTGGCCTGTAGCCCCAGCACAACTTTGCCTGCCCTCTTCCCCCATGCCTTCTCGTTCTTTAATCAGAAATTTGTTCCTCGGCTGACTGTAAGTCAGCAGATCTGCAGGAAGCAGTTATGGGGGTCAGGACATTTGTGCATACCTTTGTTGAGCGCTAGAAAACCTGACCTTGTTGTAGTCTGGTACCTCCAGCTGCCAGAGCAGCATCCCCTGCTTGAGGGTAAGTCTAGCAAAAGTGAAAGGGTCAAGCTGCTAAAAAGGGCTCAGGGATAAGTGACAGAATAAGGCTCGCGATTGCCGCACCAGCTAACTGTCCCTCAAGTGGGTTCGAGAGCGCCAAGGCTAATGCCTCGGTGTAGTAAGCACGCTGTTTCTTTAACAGCATAAAAGCACAATGGGAATGGCTGGCTTCCTGCAGTTTTTTGTTGTTGTTTGCTTAGCTATGTGGAAATGTATTTGATTAGCAGACAGAGAGAGAGGTTAAAAATAGGACATTAATATGATATTATTTGTTTTATCAAATAAAATGCTTAGAAAATGTTTATCTTGTCTCATGAGAACAACAAAAATAGAGGCCAGCACTTCTCTGCAGCTCTATTCAGTGAGCTAAATTGGGCTGCATTCTCGATGCCTCTAGAAGTTTTGGGGTGAAATGAAGGAAGTTCTAGGCAGAATTCCTTGTAACCACAAGCGCTGGGTGTGCCTGACTGTAGAGCCAAAAGCATCCTTTAATTGTGCTGTTTTTCCTCCTCTTATTTTTAATGGAAGACATTCTCATTTGAGAACCTTAGAAGCTGACATTAAGGGCCGGATTCTGCCACCCATATTGATGCTGGCGCGTATCAAACTCCTGGTGGCTCCGTGGCAGTCAAGGGGGCTGTTTGTGCAGTGGAGCGGGACTTGCGATGTGCAGAGGAGGCAGGATCAGAAACACAGCGCAGCACGGATCTGGGGAAGGTTGTGTTCCTTGCTAGATTTTCAGAATACGTTCACAGAAGTTGGATTTACTTGTAATGCAGTGAGCTCAGATGTTGTGGATGAGTGGGGTGAGATAGCGTCTCCTTCTTTACTTTTCCTTCTTCATGCCAATAAATGTAGCTATAGATGAAAATTCACTGCGAATGGCTGTAGCTCCAAGAATTTCTGTATGTTAGCATTTCTTAAACGAAATAATTCTCCTGGAAAGCTCTGTGTAACATACACAGACCCAAAGAAATAAATAAGAGAAAATAAAAAAAATTGCAACCAAAAACCCCAAGTTGAGATTTTTAACAGAAAAAGGAGATTTTGTATTAATAATTCATGAGTTCTCATTGAACATGCACGAAGAAACGGTGCTATTCAATAGAGAATACTGTCATCTGTCACTGTTTTATTTGACATTTACACTTTTCTTTTTTTTTTTTCCCTGGTACTGCAAAACTTTCTTGGATGGCGTGCTACGATTATTTAAATAAATAATTTTAAAAATCTGATGCAGACTTTTCATCTGTGCATGGGGAAGGCGGTTACTTGCAATCATAAAGAATGTGTAAGCTGCAGCACTGTGTTTTCTCACGTATTAGAGGAAGCTATCGCCTAATAAGCAGCCCCATAGATGGATAGATAGGGTCTTGAATGGATGGGTGAGAGAATGAATGCTTGAATAAATAAAGGGAAGGATAGGAAAAGAGCAATGAAAGGACCGATTTGATGCAGATGAGCGTACGCATGCACACAGTCGGTACGCGTGTGTATGTGTGGGGGTGAGCGAATGATGGCTGTTGTGAAGAAAGCTGCCACAAATACGTTGCCGTTGCCGATGCAAGAATAAATATTTATAAATGGCGTTGGGGGAGATCCAGTCCTGCACAACGTGAGAGAAGACAGGGCATTTAGCACAATGCAATTCAGGGTTAGGCGCACCTTGCAATTTCTTGCTAATATTAGGCTCATGAAAATCTTTCTGCTCTGTAGGTTAGTTATTATTTATAAAAATCACAGAACCAGCTGATACATTCATAAGCTAATTATTGTAGCAGCTGGGTACACATGGTGCAATATGTCTGAGGCTGTGAAGTATCACAGATTTCTTGGGGCCTGCTGTGGTGGGGGTGTGCTGTTGAAGGCTAGATCCCTTAATCTGATCAGCCAAGCAAATACTTTGTGGGGAAACTGGATTAATATCTCTCTAAATACCACGGATGTGCTTCACCTTCAGAACCAGGCTCCTTTAAACGTGCCATTAGCTTATCTCCTTTGGGGAATGGAGAAGTTCTCAGGTGTCCTCAGGATGGCGGGGTCTTTGCCTGGTGCCTCCCTTTGCCAGAAATTAATTTGGTTTGCTCATGTCTGCACACATGGTCACACTGCAGTCTAATCTTTTCCCTAATAGCTCCAAGGTCAGGACCTCGCATGTTGCCAGGCAAATTGAGCGCTATCCTTCTTAAAGACTAATGGCAGCGAGTGCCTAGTCCATAATGAGGCCTGTAGTGTTGCTCTAAGTGATTGTAATGAGTGCTGATTATAACGGGACAGATAAATCAAAATGCAGCAGTTGCCGTCGGGCTGGCCGTGCAACTTTGGGAAGGGGAG
>NW_010561244.1:123899-165155 GCF_000687285.1 Phaethon lepturus | reverse complement strand
TCCCTCTCTCTCTCTCTCCTCATACGTGGAAGATTATTTACCTCCAATTCAGAAGACCACAGGCTGGGAAGAATAGTACTTTTGCTTTGTCTTGATGTAGTGGTAAAACAGAAGCATTTAATGTAGTTGCCAAGGTCATGTGTGTTAAGCATGTGCAGATAGGAAGTGTTCTCAGTACACGTTTTACCACAGTGTGAATTTGTGTCATTTTATGTTTTACTGGTAGATATTTGAAAACCACTTAAACTGAGAGGAGTAGCCTTGGGTTTTTGCTGCTGTTGGATAGTTCATTGGCTTTTCTTTTTTTTTTTTTTTTTTAATGTCTATCGGATAGGTCTAGTACTTGCGCTTTTTTCCTCTTTTTTTTTACATGGTACTATGATTTGTTTCTTTCTTATAATCTTTCATTCTGATTCTTTCCCAGAAAATGATACACCTATAAATGAAAATTGCTTGGGAAACGTTATCTCTATTGGTTGTCTTAGATACCTGGGGATCATGCAGTCATCTGACTTGTGATTACTACTGGCTTGAAACTAAATGGTCCTTGTTTTTTCACGCAACTGTATTGAAAAAGTCATAAAAGTATCCTTATTTTCCAACAGTACTAATATAGTCATGATCACTCTTCATTCGCTCTTTTGAGGAATGACTGACTACAGAAAGTTGAGAAAGGATTTGGAAGTATTTAATGGAATATTAATTGGAAAAAAATTCTTAATCAAACTTCTCCAAGTGGTGACGTTGGCCTTATCAAAGGACTGAGTTTCCTGAAGCTTGTTTGCGTATTGACCTTTACCCTCTGGTTTAGTACCAGATATTACATTTCCTTGTGGGTAGTAATTCTGTTTTATTTTTAGAGGCCTCATAACTACATTAATACTACTGAAATGCTGGTTTTGTTTCTGATTTAGATTTAATTGAACAATCCACTAAAGGGTAGGACATACAGCTGAACTCAAGCTCTTTACTCGACTGGAGTCTTTTTTTCCTTATGTGTTGAATTAATTTCAGAGTTTTGCATTAATAGTAACCCTAACCTTGATGTGAAGAAGAATATGTTTAGGAATAGAAGACAGAAAGACTGTTAAGTATTATTTAAAATGTGTACCCTTATTTGTATGTAGATTTAGCTATGCTAATTATTAAAAGATGTTAATTGGATAATCACTGTGCCCATCAAACCTAATAAAGCTTGGAATAAGTTTCTTAAAATTTGTGTAGAAAAACCATACTTAGTGAATGATTAACTTATTAGAAGAGACTGATTAGCTTAATATCCAGCTGATATGTGAATGAAAATTAGAATTGATTTTTCATTTAGATGAAATCTTAAAATCAATTATATATTCAAATTAGATACTAGAACTGTTTTTGAAGTTATATCCTGGGATCAAAAAAAGGCAACACAACTTAATATAAAGAAAAGTTTGTATTGATGTTGAAGTAGAAAAAGAAAAATAGATTAACTGAATCAGTTAATTTTTTTAAATTAAATGTAAATTTTTTTTTTAATGTAAAACTTGTGTTTAAGAGGGTTTTTTTTAAGGTCATGGGAACAAATCATGCACCTTCAATAAGGATACTTACTTTCAAGTATTACTTTTGGTGCCAGTTGAACAGTTTAAGTATTATAAAAGCAAAGGTCTCATCTGTGCTGTAAAGTGTGAGTACCAACCATTTCCTGTCAACTCAGAGGACATGCTAAAAAGAAATCTTTTGGAGTCCTACTGCTATTTCAAATTCGGAAAACTCACTTTACCAACAACTGTGAGTTTTGAAGTCAAGTTAATAAGAATATTACCTCTTAAAAAGAACCTCCCACAACTATGTGGTGCAAATTTTACTTAATAACTCTTTGAACCAACAAAACAAGTGACTGGAACTGTCCAAAGAATTCCCTTTCTGGTATGTGTTCTGTGGGGTTTTTGCTGGTTTCTAGTGAATGCAAAATTTCCTTGGGCTCTTAACAACAGGGTTATCAGTAATTTCATTGTTAATGCAAGAGGTTAAGTTTCACTGACTAGTTGTAGTTGTAGAGACTTGCAGATTCTGTGATCCTTTTTGCTGTATAACCAGGACTAGCTGTCCTGAACAGTCCTTTCTGGCAGGTAGACGAAGTGGGAAGAATTGTACAAGTTTATTGCACCTGCATTGTTTTAGGGTCATTCAGTCATTTTAATGGAATTTATTTGCCACTTGTTTTGCCTTACTGTAATTTCTAGAGCTGCTGAAGAGCTAATCTTTCTAGAACATTGCTAGGGAAAAAAAAAAGGCAACTGTTTAATATACTACAGGTAAGAGGCTGAGTCAGTTGACAAATTTGTATTACAGGAATGTCAGCTTTTTTCCTTAGGAAGTGAGGCAAATTTAATTGTGCTTTTTGCCTCTTTCTTTAATAACCTTTGATCCTAGTTTTAATAGAGGGCTTGAGAATTGAATGATAATAATAAAGAACTGAATAAAGAACTTGATTAGGTAGAGAATTCAGACAAGGACCTTTATGAAAGCCCAGAAGGGGAAGTAATGACATGCAGTCCAGTGCTCGCAGTTAGCTGGAAAAGAAATGCCCATTTTCTTGCTGCTTTAACTGTTCGTGATGAAAGCTAATGCTTGCTGTTACATTCACCTATTTGAATGTGTTATTTCTTATATGCCTTGGACACTAATTTTGTAGAACTATAAACAATTTGATCTTTTTCTCAGTGCATATAATCTTTGTGCCTTGCCTGTTTTCAGAAGATTCCTCTAAGTTCAATTTGTTTATCAGCCATTGAACATGCGTATTTAGAAACATGAGTACGAAAGAGAAACTGGGGCAGGATGGGGAAGGGAAAATAGAATTTGTGATCATCTGTTGATACATAAAGCGCATAATGTATATAAAAATGTTTCGAATTCTAAGGAAACAACCCACTTGAAACAGCTTTTGTAAAATTCTCAAGATACTTTTTAAGTATCGTGCAGATCAGCAACTGACGTGAAAACTTACTACATAAAACTACTGATCTGGTAGTCAAACTACCTTGCAAAACAAATAAATGGTCAGCGTTCCATGAGACTTCACAGCATTAAAAAAAAGAAAATAGCAATTGGCTGAAATGTTGTAAAGAATTATTCTTCATGAGTGTTTTAAGTCACACTGTTCTGTTGGCTTATACACGTTTTGTTCCGTTTGACAACTTCTTCTGTGAATTTTTGAGTAAAATCAGTAGTTGGAGATGGTTCTACAAAAGTTAAAGCAAATTATGTGATTAATTTTAATTTCTATTTACTGCATCTCAGTGAAGGTAGATCCTTCTAAGGCAGATGTTTTCAGTATGATATTTCAGTATGATTAAAAGAATAACATTTCAAGACTTTGCATGATGTTGGCTTATAGAGGCTCACAGAGAAATTTGTGACAATGGAGATGTATAAAACAAGATTGCAAGTTATGCTGAAATGCTTCTTTTCTGATCCTTTCCTGTTCCTTGATCCCACCTGATCGTATGAATTGTTTGAGACAATCTGGAGTGCCTTCATATTTATGTGCGTTTCAGTATGGTTTCATCATTATTGAGGCCACCCAGGTCTTTCCTGTGAAAGTTATTATTGCTGCTTCTGGTAGCTGTCTGTGGTAGATAATGCCAATAGAAAAATCACAGTTGCTCAAGGAGCCATGGTACAGTTCGGGCAACAGAGACATGAGCACATAAAAACCTTTGTGTTACAATAGCCAAAATCTGTGATTTGTTACATAACAAAGCTTTTCTTTCAGGGGGACAAAGTGCTTCAGGAACATCACTGATAGTGAATACATTGGGGGAGAAAGCTTTCTGTATTCTGCTAATTAAAATTAGGAGTTAGATTTGGAAGGTAATCATTCTTGCATTTAAATGAAAATTTTTAAGTGGATTAAAAATTTTCAGTACATATTTTTCTCTTAATTTTAAATATCTCTTGTGAATTATAGTCTGCTGCTAAGTAGGAGGAAATACTACTGATTACTTGTGCAAAATATGAAAGACGTGGACATATTTTGGTAGCTAGTCTAAGAAATTGGTCTTGGGGATTTAAACTAATGAATTGCTATTGTAGATCCTTTTCAGTATCTCTGTCATTTACCATGTTACAATGCTGTGCCTTATAACCTCCCATCTTTTTATCAGATCAGGAAGGAATTAGTCCCGTACTACTTTTTGCAAAGTGTCTGAAACATAAAGGTGACAGTATCTTGGGCAGTGGCTTAACAGAATTTCTTTAAAAGGACAAAAAAGACAAGAGGTTGAAAAGCAGGCAGTATGTTGCCTAGAAAATAGGATGTCATGGGATCAGAACTGAAGGACTATACCAGCAGTATATCCTTACTTTAGTATCTCTGGGTATATTGCTTTTTTTACATATAAGTTGTTGTCATGCATTTCAGACAAAACCTCTTTATCCACCTCCTGAATCTGATTATTCTTTGGGATACACAGGTTGGGGCTTTTTGATGTCATGAACTTGAAAAGTCTTAGGATCAAATATGTATCATAGCGTACCTTTACAATACCTTTGAGCTTGTTTGGGAGCTATCAATACTGGTAGGATTCATATTATTTATTTTATAGTTTGCTGTAAGTGTAGATAATAACTGAACAAAAAACAGTGTGGGTTCAATTTTAATTAAAAACGGCAAAAATAAACACCTTGTTAGATGTAGCACTGATGTCATCTGTAAATATCGCAATTAACAGCTCGTATCAGTACAATGGCAGAAAATATTTCATGAACAAGTCTTTCTATAAATATCTGACTAGTGAAGCTTCATCTCCTGTGTCTCAAACTCACTTAGATATTCCCATGTCCTTCCACAAGGGTCCCTAAGAATTCATCATCCCTGTTCCCTACTTCTCTCCCAGGGATCAAGAGCAAGCTGAGAGCTATGCATCAGCGCAGTAAGAGAGTCTAAAAATGGAAAGTAGAAGCCTTTAGCTTAATCAGACTGCAGTGTAGCTGTTTGCATTTGTGCTGGTATCAGCGCACACACACTTGAGAGATAGTTGTACCATTTCTGAAGGGACCAAAACTGAGAAGCTTAATTTTAGGAAATTGGTAAATATCAGAGTTCAAGGGTAACTTTACTGGAGATGTGACAAAATGTTTGCCACGTGTACCTTCAGGCTCATCTTCCGTTAACTGGTGGAATTGGCTTACGTTTCCTTTGCTGGGAGAAAGGGTTTTGGCAGCGTGCATTTATTGCCAGTGAGTTTGGAATTGAGAAGTTAAATAGTTTGGTGACACAAAGCACTCTCTTATTTTCAAAATGTTGCTTCACTGAATTTTTTCAGGCAAAGCGTATGGTTTGGGGAAAAATACCTGTGGGCAGGTACGGATTCCTTGCAATACAAGATAGGCAATGAAAACATACAGAAACTCTAGTCTTGCTGGCTGCACAATATTGTTTTTTAACATAGCTATTTTGCATAAGTAAGCTTGTGTTTTTTTATATTCTGATTTAATGTCTCTTATTTTGTAGATGAGCTCAGTGAAAATGTTACGGTCACGTCTCAATGGGATCCTTTTCAGGCTTATGTTTGAAGAGCATGTAAACAATATCAAACCTGACATTATGGCGGTTACGCTGGCTTGTGAAGAGCTGAAGAAGAGTGAAAGCTTTAGCAAGCTGTTAGAGTTAGTGCTGTTCCTCGGAAACTACATGAACTCTGGCTCCAGAAATGCACAGTCTCTTGGTTTTAACATCAGTTTTCTTTGCAAGGTAAGATGAAGCTCTAAAACTTCTAAGTGCAGAGACTCACAACACATGAGAAAGTGCTCTATAAACAGGGAAAACATCCAGTCAATGTAGTTCACTGATGGCACCTCCATTTCTAATAATAGATAAACATACAGAGTATGCATTTCTGGGATGCTGCCCTGCTATAGCTGTCTTTTACAGTGCAAAGGTGATCTAAGGCAGTTGTTTAATTGCAAGTCTGTTGAGTCTTTCTGGAGTGTGCAAGTAGAACAGCTTTTTCGACCTGAATTTGTTCATCGTCTTGTCAACAGAATATATGTAGAGCTCTGACTACGCTCAATACCTCTAGCTAGTTGTCTTTCTTCCGGTCTTCCACCCAGCTATCCCTCAAGCAGTGTCACCAAAATACATATTTGGGATTAAAGATGGACATTGTTATCCCAGGTTTAACTTCAGTTCTGGTGGCAAAACACGAGCTGCAGTGAGAACTTCAGAATCTATAGCAGTCAGAATTTCATGTGCAGTGCTTGCTTGTGTGTTAGGCATTGATGTGAACTTGACCATCTCAGTTTGTAAAGAACCTTTGAAAGTATCTTTAAAATAAAGGCATGCAACATTTGTAAAGAGACTTTTCGTAAAAAAAAAAAAGTTAGCATAAATCTTGCAGAGGAATTTTTCAGTTACTTTTTCTTTGGCCTAATCAGAGGGTCCAGGTTTCAAGTCCCTTTTTTGGGCACCATGTTTGAAATCGAATGTGTACCTCAAGGAGTTTTAATCTTGGGGGGGGGGGGAATATTTTGAATACACAACAAGTCTGATGTGACATATTTCAGTAGGGAAGGACTTTGCTTGCTGTAGTTTAATACAAAGTTGTTGCTAATTTCTGGTAAAATAAAAACCATCACCTGGGAAATACTTTCATTTTTTAATAGCTTTTTTTAAAGAGAGGCCAAGCTCAAGGATGCTTTTTTTTTTTTTTTTTAATAAATCCAGTGCTGCATTTTCGGTAGTAGTGGAATCTAAAGGGAAATTTATATTTTAAGGAGAAAAGTACTTGTTAACGAGGGGGAGGGGAAATGATGACTCTGCATGAATGGAACTCTAGATTTGAGAAGGTATTCGTGCACTCCAGGTGATAGATCTATGAATTGCTGTCAGTGCAAATCCCATACATGTTGACACAGCTAATGTAGATTGACTAATCCTGCAAATTGTTCTCTACTGAACTGAATAATTGCTGAAGCATAGCTATCTGTGCTTACAGCTAAATTCCATTTACAATAACTGAGACAAAAATCTATGCCTATTTAATTTAGCCTTGCCCTCAGAAACAACAATCTATTTGTTAACTGTTTTTAGTTTGCAAGATGGATATTTCTGAAGGAAGTATTTTTCTTTTTTTTTGCCCTGTGAGATTAGAGAAAATACTTAAACATTCTCCCTAATAAAATGTTGACTGTGCTGTTGCGTTTAGGTACTAGGTATATTTTGTTGTTATGTTATTTTTCCCTAAGTAACTTGAGAACGAGGAGAAGAATTTTTTATGAGTTGTAAACATTACTTGCCTAAAGTAAGAACTGCTTCAATAGGAGTTTTAAAATTAGACAAGACCATCTGGCTTAATGTTTTAAAATGTTGGTCATTTCTTTGTCTAATTTTTTGACTCTTTTTGGTCACTCTCACTGTAAGACACTTGATGGGACAAAGTAAGATGTAACTTAAAAACAGTATTACCCTCTGAATATTGTTGTTCTGGAAGGACTTCAGCTGGTATGTGAACACAATTTATAATAAAACTAGTTACTGTGACTCCTATGTTAGTTTTTAGCTATTCTTTACAGTAGGTTGATATTTTGCCCAAAGACAAGGATTTAAGTCTCAGAAAAAATAACCAGGAAACGTAAGGGGAATCAAACCGGTGGATATTTGATCGATGGGTTTTTAAAAGCTTGGTGTTTGTAAGTTTTTAGTTTGTGGTTTGTTTTCTTTTTTCTTTTTTTAGACCAGTGATTTAAACTGTCTGATGCCAGTGGACTTCCTGTCCATGATAAGAGAGCTTTTAATTATTTTTTTTGAGCCAGCTGTCAACAAGCTAGAACACGGGTCTATTTGTACACATTGCTATGTGCAGAAATACACATAGAGTTGTTTGAATGATGATGAATCATTACGTGATGAATTCACGTGTGCTGTGACTATTATGCTCTGTGTATGTTAGTCTTCAATCCTTTCACAAACAATGAGTCTGATAGTATTGACCACTCAAATTGATGGTTTAACATTCAGATGGAAAGCTGCTTTTGGAAGCCTACACTTATCTACTGATTTAAAAATTTCTTTTTACTAAATGTGTTATTCGTAAATTCTGCCCTTCAGATAAAGAAAGGCTGTAAAATAAAACCTTGTATTTTAAAATGTTAATACCGCAGTGTTCATGTCGTCTTTATAAATAAATAAATTTAGAAAACCTTAAGTCAGAGACAAGCATTGTTAATGTTTTGCAAATGCCATAGATACAGACACTGCTCTGTAAAGCTTTTATGTTCCAGTGCATTAGCAATGTTAAAGATGTACAAGTAAAGCAATTATTTGTATTCCAAATGGTGAATTCCATTACTGTTGGTGAGGTTTGTTAGTTTACCAAGTCTCAGGGAACTATTATGATTTCTCTAATATTGTAATGCTCTGAGAATTAAAACAATGAAAATACAGAGGGCATAATGCAAAAACATTTGAAAGGCAGGGATTTTTAGGATCCATAAACTTGTGCTCCAGTACATATATTTATTAGGTGGAAAGCAAAATCCCCTTTTTAACCTGTTTGGTTTGGTTTTGGTTTTTGTTTAACATACCTGGGTCAATAGCAAGGAAATTCTGGCTACTCTTAAAGATGTAACCCTTTCCACAGTCCAGCCTTTCCTTTGGGAAGGGGATATCTTTCGTGCTGACCTATGTCCATATGTACCTACAGTCGTCAGGCTGAAACTCGTAATAAGACTGTGAAATGGATGTCATTTTTCCTCTTTTTGCTCCTATACGAACCCATCCTATCACCTGGAATTTAGAACCCATAGTATATTTCACTGAAGTATGCGTTTCTGATTCCGTTCAGATGTATTTAAGAAACAAAGAATTCTAATTACTCTTTACTGTAAATCTCAGCTCATCTGTGAAAGTAATGAAGGAAAGTGCATTCCCCCCCCCCATGATTTGCTGTTAGCGTGCTAACCCAATAAGACATTTCTTCAGTTGAAAAGACATTGACATAAATGTCAGCTGCCTGAGTTTTTTTGTAAATAGTAGTCTTTTCATCAGAAACTAGACACTTAGTCTTGATTTTCTGTTTATGGCCTCTGCTACATTAAAAGGTTAATAAATGTATTTTGTTTGTAAGTTTAGCATCTTCAACTTGCCCTTTTCCAGAGCCCTTGCTTATAAAAGGGCAATTTAGCTCTATGCTGAAGGGCAATAATACTATTGTGAAGGTGATTTTGTACTTAACACGGTGGTATTGTGATGTGCTGCATGCCAAGTCCTGCACTTGGGACAGGCTTAAACTGCTGCAAGGGTGTTGTCTTGAGAGTGGGAAGCAGCTCTGCAGAAAACCTGGAGTCTTACTGGGAGAGGATGAGTCGGCAGTGTGCCCCAGCAGCAGTGGAGGCTGCCAGCATCCTGGGCTTTAATGAGAGGGGCAGTGTCAGCAGATGGCAGGCAGGGACTTTTTTTGCCCTTAACGCAGAACTTGCTGGGTGGCCTGTGCAGCATGGTGTTCAATATTCTGTACGCAAAAGGGTTTTTTGTTAATTAACTTGAGTGGAGGACCACCGAGCTGGTCCTGAGCTGGGTCACTGAGGACACGCGGATGGAACTTCTCCAGTTCAAAAGAGAGAAACAAAGGTTTGGGGCGGGGGGACCTGTAGCAACCTTCCAGTACCAGATAGGTTTCTGTAAAGGTGGAGCCAAGCTTTTTAGTAAAGTACAGAGCAAAAGTGTAAGAGACAGGGATCCTAAATTGGAACTAGGGACACTTTAACTGAGTATAGGAAGAACAAAATTCATTTTCTTAAAAGATCATTTTTTAATTCGCAATAACCTACAGCTGTCTTTTTCCGTAAAGTAAAAAATGTTAAATTCTACCCAAGAATAAAAAGAGAGAGGAGACAAAAATATTTTCCTTGAATACAAATATACTCTATGAATACAGAGAATGTAAAGACACAGCCATGTTGTTAGTATTCCAGTTCCTACCTTTCATTTCTATTTTTATGTTTAAATAATATCTGCCAAATGACACTCAAGAAACACCCATCTTCCTCACCTTCTCCTTCTATTAGTAGCTCTAGAACTTGATTTTTAAAGTGTATATATTGATTCTAAAGAACAGAGCTTTATGTTACTCGTTGTGTCTGCTAGCTATTGAAAATATAAATGAATGTAGCTGAGACGTGTTTCTTGCTTGGGCCAAAGAAGTGAATTTGAGCCAGTGGTTTAAGATCTGAATGACTGTTTGCTACAGGTTTTAAACAACTCAGCAGGTGGTAATATTAACTTGTGTTAATATGATGTTACTGTTGGTGACAAAACATGTTTCAGTTGTAATCTGAAGGCAAAATCATTTTGTCCATTTAGGAAAAAAACCTTTATCCATTTGACAATGTCAGAGAGATCAAAGACTGCAAATCCCACAGTTCTTGTTCACAGTCAAATTGAAATGCAATTTCTTTTCACCATGCAGATGTTTAGCCACTAAATCTACGTTTTTTTTTTCAAGTTGGAAAAACTTCTTCTGTGTATGTAACACATTAAAACCTTTTAACTGCATACCATTACTGAGCATTATGTAGTCTTTAATCACCGAATTGCTATGAATTAAATTGCATTCCTAATTGCCTAAATACCTTATATTTTTAAAAGCCTGTTTTTTGACTGCACTCATTTGTTCTTAACAGGGTAATCCTTAAAGCTGTATTAAATTGAACTTTGATGGCAAGCCTGTCATGAGGATTATAGAATTAGAACTTCTAGTGATTTAGAGAATGAGAAAACAAATAGATTTTACACACACATTTATGTATTCTTCTTAAATAAATCCTTGATTTCATTTGTTGTATATGTTGTAGCTTAGTTCTGTATAAGAACTGTACTAGATGCGTTAGTAAAATGCAGTTTAAGAAAATATTTACAGATGCAGTCATAATGTTATAATTCTCTAAAAAAAGTGAAGTCCACTCATTTCCAACTCATGCATACACCTACTGTCTCTACTGCCTTTGTCAATAAGGGGTAATCTCTACTTCCACTAAATCTTCAATCAACTCATACATTCATTCTTTATGTCAGCATAAAAATAGAGACACTGAGTTTTGACTTAAATTTATTTTCCCATTCTCTTCAGTTCATAGGGTTCCTTGGGATATACATGTGCATTCCGCCATGGGTTTTAGCCACAAGTATCTGTGTTTACTTGGGAACTTCCCACTAGCCCTATATTTTAAGAATTATTTCAGAATTATTTTTTAAAAATAATAAACTGATTCTAGTAGCTAATGCCCTTAGATTAATGATGATCAGAGGGTCTTATTGCCTTCAAGAAAATTAGTGTATTTCAGAACACTAAAACTTGCCTCTGCAGTTGAGAGGATAGTGAAAATATGGAATTACCTATTGCTACACACTGTGCACAATATTCATGCAGCTTTTCATAAATAAAACTGGATGTACTAAATTTTGTTTACTAGCAATTAGGGTTACCTGCGCTATTCTGTCGTCATTTTGCATTCCAGTAAGGCGGGCTGCACTTACTTCATGTGTCTGTATAGAACGTGTCCAAAAGTCTTTAGGATAAAGCAGTGTGCTTTAGATTTTGCTTCGGTAAAAAGATGTGTATTTATGACAAGGAGTTTCTTCAACATGACTGGTAAAACAGCAAATTCTGACTTCTAGCATGCTGTCCAGTTACGCAGCATTTCAAAGAGATTCCTTTAGAACTCAGGGTGGGGGGGGGCATTGGAGGAGTGAACTAAATTCTGTTCTTTTAATCTCTGTTCACAGGTACTTTTTTTATTACAGCAAGCATTCTGAACTGGTGTTCCTAAAATCTCAGAACTTTATGGACTGGTGTTATTCTCAGCATAATTAACTATTCTTTTAAAATTACTGCATAGGGATAGATCCCTTTTGTAGTCTTAAATTACAAAGAATTAGAGAAACTTGATTTTTAAAATAATTTTTTTCATAAATCAGGTAACCACTGTAGGTAACTTTTTCCTAATGAGTTTACATCTGCAATATTCACTTTATTTAAACATAATGGTAAAAAAAAAAAGTGGTATTTTTTTTGTCTTTGTTTTCTCCTGTGTTCACTTTTTAGATTCGAGATACGAAGTCATCAGATCAGAAGACAACCCTATTGCATTTTCTGGCAGAAATCTGTGAGGAGAATTACCGGGATATCTTAAAATTTCCAGATGAATTGCAGCACGTTGAGAGTGCAAGTAAAGGTAAGCAAATAGATAAAACACCTAAAGGGAATAGCTGTTCACTTTGACATGAAATACTTCCAACATTTCATTTTTAGATTGTAGGATTATGTAACCTGTAAGTATTGGTAATCCATGTGGACTTTGCTTTTCTGGTGTTTATTGACCTGAGAAAAAGTGAGGAGGGGGAAAACAGCAATCAAGTAAGTTTTCTTCTAAAGTGGGTTGTGGAAATAATGCAGCATATTTCAGTGAGGTACTTAGAAAATCCCATATCAGAGGTTGTCTCAGCAGGGTAATGATGGTGTTTACCATTGAGCCTTTGAAGTCTTGTTGCTTGAGAGTGAGCACCCGTGTGCGCGCGCGCGTGTGTGTGCGTACACACACAGTACGTTTCTCATCTTAACACTTGATTTAACACCTGAATAGAGAATAACAATATGCTATGTAAAGTTCCCAGACTATATATGAAGTATCCGGTTTAATTATTCTGTACAGTCAATGATTACGAAGGACTTTTTTCTTTGTCAGTCAGCAGTATAGCCTGGTGAACGTGTTAGAAAATTCATTTGTTGGATGTCTTTTTACATGGAGTACACCGTGCCACATGGCACGCTTGTTGCGCAGCTATCGAGAGCGAAGGCTGTGTGATAGTGGTTGATGAAGATATTGCGAACTGCTTCATTTTGACTGGGCATTACTGTTTCATCAGGTGATGAATACTTGGGGGAGCACAAGAATATGGAAGGAAAGAGAGGGGAAAAGAAGCTGGATACACATTTCTGCTAGCTCTGTCCAGGTTCTCCCCTGCAAATTTTTGTCTCCTTTTTTTCACTGTTATCAGCTAGTGTCTCTCTTCAGTGCAGTGCTTAGTCAGATAAGGTACTTTTTTTTTTTTTTAATTAGGCCTTTGATCTCTTTCAGTTTGTACTCTTCTGTCTTAAACTGCCGTCTAGTGAGAGCAGAACTATTGTTTCCCCAAGGACTTAGGAAGTAGTTCATCAATCAATCTAACTTGGCATTTTTTCATCTCCAACTTATTCGCAGATTTATGTGAATAAATTGTCATACAATTTTTATCTCAAACTTTGCAAGTACCTTTCCATGTTTGAGTTGTTTTTTTTTTCTGCATAGAAACAAAATTGTATTGCTTAAATGTCTCCATGCTTCACTTGCCTTTCTGCTGATGAATACTTCATTGGCATGAATGCCTCTTGAAAAAATGGAACTCATCTGTTTATATCAGGTTGAGGATGGTATTGTGTTTTAAGGCAGTACACATACTGAAGAGAACTTGTATGTTACCATCTTGAATGTACTGTATGTATACACATATATATGAAAACATGCTTAAACAGTGTACAGCTGGCCACTTCTGAGTGCTACTCTGGACATTACACAAATAATTTTTACTATTATTATTGGTTTTGCTGTTTGCTGTCAGTATTGTTGGTTCCTGGCCTCTGATACGGAATCAGATAAGCCTCAAACTTGTCTTTCTGACTCCCAGCCTTACCACGTAAGGGCTGACCAGTGTGTTCACAAGGACCTATGCTAGAGTAACATAGCGATTAATTTTATTTGTGCAAATAGCAGTTTGTCATCTTAGCTGAATTCCAGAAATGTTTTCTCTACCATTTGACAATTCTTTTCAGAAGGTGATTTTTTTTTTTAAACCTTTTTCTTCGCGCTTCTCTTGTTAAATTCTTTACAAAGCCTTATGGTTTACCAGGCACATCTGATGATCTTTTAGTACTTTTCTCATGTGGCTAACACTTTAGCTTGCAGCTTTGAGATTTTCGTAGTTTGATTCAAAGCCTTCGATGTTCTGTAAATTGGCTTGAGGAATTAAACCAAAAGAGTTAGTATAGTTCAGTTAAGCTATAGCATCCAAAAGAGAGAAAGCATATTAATGGGAGCAAACTCACTAATAATCCTGATGTTTAGAATATATATGAAAAAGGTTTTATTGCAGTTAATTTTTTTTTAATTCTGAAGGATAAAAGCTCATTACATTTTCTTCAATCAGTGCTGACTTCTTATCAGAAGCATCAATTACTCTTTGTCTTTAATGACCAAAACTTACCTTTCAGCCCTTCTTTGCTTTCTGTAACAAAGCAGATTTTTGGCAGAATAGGCGTGATTTGTCCAACTTGCTTCAGCTGTTCCCCATGGTACTTTTTGGGTTTTGTTTAATGGTAATGTTCATCTGCTCTGTCATGTGTGGCCACTTTTTTCTGTCTAGGTAGGTAACATGCTTTGTGTGGAAGAGAAGATTTTCACTTCCTATTTATTGTTGGATGTTTTATAAACCAGTGGTTTCAGGAATGGACAGTTAGGTTTACTTTTCCTGTAGGAGGCTTCTTTTGGAATAAATTGGCTGCAGATATGAGGGCATTGACACGACTTAGTTATGCATAAAATAGAAGGAAATCACCAGCAAATATTATCTCTGTACGAATTCTGAATAAGGAAATGTGAGCAGAACAGGTGACAGTCTGATTTCTTGAGATATATGCTGCTTGCTTTTTAGGCAGATTGCAGCCTCATATTTTGAACGATACATAAAATTCCCGTTACAAGACTTTTCACATTCAACTTTTTTAAAATCTTGGGTGCATTTTCTCAGTTCCGGGTAAATAAAAAGTAAGTCTTGTTTTGCTTTAATTTTCATAGAAGATGAAAGAACTAGCGTCTGAACAAGGGAAGTATGATTCGTTTTTTAACAAACAGCAGATAAAGCATAAAACTGGATTTCAATATGAAAAGGTCAATGGGATTAGGTGAACTGCCCATGCATGTACTAAAATCTTCAATAATCTGATATTAGGTATAATAAAATTTTGATCTTTTTAAAGATGGAAGATCAACCTAGAGGTTTATGAAAAGCAAAAATAAATTAGGAAACAGTTTTATTCTGGAAAGTTTAAGCGAAGGTCAAACCGATTAACTGTCAAGAGATTATTGTAAAAGCATTCCTTCTTACTTGAAGCAGACTGTATGAAAGGAAAACCAATTAACAATATCACAAGATTGTGACAAACTGGATTATTTGATGGAAGTGATACTCACCTTATTCCAGTCTGCAGAGTTTTCCTCTGTTCCTCTACAGCTGAAACTATACAAAGCCTTTACTCATATTTCTACCTTGTTCACTTTCCTTGTTATTCCAGTTGCTGCTTTTCATGGTATTTGCTCTTACCATCTTATAATCTGCGATTGTATTAAAGACCTGACAAGTTCTCATCCCTTTCTGCAGGTCCAGTCAAACAAAATCTTCCAAAAAAACAATAACAATAAAAAAAAACCCCAAACAAACAAAAAAAACCAAACAACCAACCAAAAAACCACCACCACCACCACCACGAACAACAAAAATCCCCAACCCAAACAAACCAAGAGCTACCTTATCAAAGTCAGGTAAAAAGTATAAACTAAACAGTATAATTTGGAATTCCTTAGAAAAGATACATATTTTTAAACTTGAAACTCCTCTGATTGTCAAGCCTCCCGGAAATCATAAAGAGAAATACATAACATGTAAAATTAAGAGGGAGGAACATGACCCATATATTTTATAATATCGACTTCAGATTTTAAAAGAGCAACAGTTGTAAATCACAGTTCATGGTTTAAACATCGTGCCTGTATTTAAAATAAAACATAACCATATGTTTATCAGTTGAACATTGAGCCCCGCTCCTCCGAAGTTTAACAGTTCGTGATGTACTTAGGTTACCTGCTTGCTTTGTCTGCCAGGAGTGGGAGTTACTACGCTGTGTAGACTCATACAAAGTTTTGTGAGCTTGTGATGTTCCACTGGTGTTTATTTGAAACGGGTGGGTACAGAGTGCTGATGTCTGTTCCTGGCCATTGGCCAGTCTCTGTGTTTTCCTGACATACTGGGCAAGGTGAAGTGCTGCCTCGTATGTACAGATGGAGTATGAATTTTGGGGTTAGCTGAGAAGTTTTGTAGGGCTCCCAAGAACAGTTAAACTCCAAGTGAAGGGCTGGGCTTAACTGTGAATGCAGTATAGAAAATATAGTCTCTTTCAGAAATAATGAGGGTTTTTTCTAGTGTTTAGTGTACAGAATTCTGTGCCTGATATAAAGGTATACCACTTAATAATTCTTCTAAAGTGTTGTTAAAAGAAATACAGAGCATTCCGAGTAAAATGAAGTGAAAGATGCATTGGGGGAGGTAAATTATATCCGTGTAGTAGAGTAGAAAGTACTAATAATAGCAGCACAGATTGCTCACTTATGTTGACACAAAAAATTTATTTCTTTAATTTGCAAGCATCTGGTTCTGACAGTTGAGGTATCTCTCTAGAAAGAACATTAGCAATCAGAAACACTGTGGAATGCAAATATGTATATACTTAATATATTATTAAAATACTGTAAGAAAATAATTAATTTCAAAATTCTGTACAGGCACTTCACTGTGCTTTAATGCCATAGTTTTAAAGTGGGGAAAATATTCTAAAACATTCTGTGCCATTGTTGCTTTCAAGTATAGCAATTCAAAACATAATCATAAGTTGTAGTCATTTTCATGTCAAACAGAAGTTTTATAGTTCGTTGCAGTAGAAGAAACTGTTTTTACAGAGAGATCTGCAGTGTTTTCCACCTTGCGCAGTTTAAATTGCTGAAACAGATTTTGCCCAATCTGGCACATTAGTGGGTGTAAAATAGACAGTGCCTTCTGGCATGAGAAATGTAATGCCTGCATCTGTGACTTCTCTCTGTAGAATAGAGTCTGAAGCTGGCGTTTTGCATCATAATCAAAAGTTAATCTTGCACTGTGTAGTGACTTCTGTCATTCTTTTCATTCACATAAACTGCAATATTGAATTGTCAGAAACCCTTTAAATGTGTTTTTCTGAATGTAGTAAATACACAGTTAGGTACATCAAATACTAAAGACTTTTTGCTGTAGTAGCACTCCTGTATTTGCATGTAGCATCGCCGTATCGATGATAGCTTATGCATCATCTCATTAAAAGTTTTTTGACAGACATGTTGTCCTTCATTGACAAGCGACAAAGAGGAAGACAGGGAAGCAAAAACTTCACAGATAGTTTTTGTGTTGTAGTTCCAAGGTGCAATTTCTGAAAGAAATCCCGTTGGAGAGTCAGCAGGATTCTGGATAGGCTTCCACTCTGCAAAATTGCCTACTAATTTTTCCCAGTCTGTGAAGATTTTGAGGATTTATTTAGTTGCTATCTTCTAATGTGTAATAAATGGTATGCAAAATCATGGTAGTTGTGAGTTCTAAAGCTACTTTTTTTCAGGTACAATTTGGGTTCTACGTTAAACAAAGTTATTTTGTATAGCATGCATTTTAAGGATCCACTTCTCTCCCTGAAGTATAAATATCAAGGGCAAAATTATAGTTCAAACCACTCTCATGGGCTGTTGCTTATTAAAGAAATTAAACCATTTAAAAATTTCTGACTGTAGTTAAACCAATTCAGATTTGAAGACTGCTTTAAATGACTTCTTAAATTATGAAACCCAGTTAGAATTCTGTAATACCAGCTGCTAGAAAAAGGTGAAAGCCACAAAACAACACCTACTTGTTTTTTTCACCTTATCTTTTCTTGAATTTGCACTTTCAGTGATGTAAGAAAAGCTGTTACACTCCTGGAAGCATGGCTTGCACTTCAGTTAATTGCAAAGACCAAACTCCTGTTACAATTGGAGAGCCTGAAGGGAGGTCTGGTGGATGAAGTTGCTCAACACCTTCTTTAGTGATTTTTTTTTTTAGTAACAACAGATAGGTTGTGTCACAAAAGCTTTGCTCTTTCTCCTTCTTCGTCTTTCTTACTTTCTGCAATTTTTGCATACGTGCACCACTGAATATAGTGTGCCGTAGCTGCTTCACAATGATTTTCAGCACGGGTCTATCAGTGTGATGTACAAACCAAGCAAAGCTGGACCGTGGAGAAATAGTGATAAAGCGAAGTATGGCTTTTTGGAATAAACACAGCAGAATTTAGCATTTCAATGCAGTTAATGCTTCCAAATCTGGATGCAATGAATAGAACATAAAAGTCCAGTCACTTCTTTCCCTTGCTTCACTTGCAGTTTGCCTTACACCTTTGCCAAGAGGTCATTATAAGCTTTGTTTCAGAATTATTTTTGAATAATCTCAAAAGAACTTTTGAGATCTTGAAAGACATTTGTAAATTAACATCAAATTAAGGTGAGTTTCTGAGTGCTCTGGAGGAGATACCCATATTGCCAGGAGAATGCTACTGGACACAGTGCTATTCTCACTGATCATCTCTAGTATTTCTGGTTATGTTTCTGAAATTGAGACATCTGTTCTGTAAAAGCTTTTTATCTGTAATATGGAAAGTCAGTTCACATTCAACTAATAAACCTTAAATTGTACAATGTACTATTTTTTACAGTTTACACAGTGAGATAAAGCTGAAAGGTTAGGTGAAAAGGCTGGTAATAACCAGAGAGTTCAGAGAAAGCAGGAGGTCAGCACACGCAGAATTTATGCAGGTTGCAAAAATAAGCATAATGCTTGTCAGGGTTCAACCAGAAGGAGTCTTATGGGCTCAGAGTTTTTTCTTTTTCAGAAGACTGGCCTTTATCTGCCAGTTAATTTAACCTTAAGAAGTAAACAATTTTGAGTCAGTAATTATAATGAGGATTATATGACCTGTCCAATGAAAGGAAGAGATTTCATGTTCCAGTGTATCACTTAGGAGATGAATGACTTTGTACTGTGCTGTCGAAAGGAGTTTTAACAACTGGCTCACGTCGATAGTGAGAGTGGTAATGCATTTTGGGCACCTAAGGCACTGTTTGTCTTTTATAGTTGATTCTTAATGTCTTAAGTTGTTATATGCATCAGAATGCTTCTTTTAGTCTTAAAACATGTACGTATGCACATAATTGCTGGAACAGAGACAAGCGAATTCATTCCTTAAACCAGAGCACGGTTCTGTAAATATCAATATATTGATATTTAAGATAAGCTAGCCACAGGAATGTCTCTTTTTGTTCTGTGGACATATTGAGCGTTTCAGGATTATGAGCACTGTTTGTAATTTCCTCAGCTCCAGCAGAGAGATGAAGACATGCTGCTCATGATGTTTCTGATGTTAGGCCTAACGGGCAATGTTATTCTGTTTTTTTTTTCTGTTGTTCCCCTCCACTATGTCACTTGTCAAGACAAGCTTGTTAATGGCATTTGCATTTAAGTGCACATAATACTTAAATTAAATTTCCTCACTTTAGATGGCTGCTGTTCTTATTCCGAGAAGATGAAAATCTGTTCATAGTTTGTACCCAAAATCTGTTTTTGTAACTTTTTAGCTTGTGTGGTATAGTTTTTTCCAGATGTGTCTTAAAAATCTGTCATCCTTTTCTTAAATTGTATCAGATATATCTGCTTTCTTTCTGTAAACATTTGTATTGTGATGATTTGAGGTTTTGATCCCAGTTGAGACTTTCTGAGGTATGGATTGATAAGTCTCCTTCCTTTCTCTCTATAGATGGAGAACAACATTGCAGTCTAGAGCTTCTGCCCATACATACCTCATTTAACATAATCTTGCACTGAAAGATAATTAGTGTCTTAGACTTAATCTCACTAAACTCTAAAGGCAAGAGCTAGCTGGGGCTGGACTTCTTACAAGGTGCTCTTACCTTAAAATTGTGGTTCACCTCCACTTGCAAACGCACAGAACAATAGAATCCGTGCAAACTTGCTTTATCTTTGGTTAACTAACTTACTGGTTTTACTTTAGAAGTCTGAAATGATAAAGCATAGCTGTGTCATTGTCTTCCTTCACCATTCTGTATCAGTGTTGTGACAGGCCAACTACAGTGCAGAGACCCTGGGAGTGAATGAAATCTTAGCATGCAAATTAGAATTCACATTCAACTAATGTGATTAACAGTTAATAACAAATGCACATCTTTGTGTGAAATGTATCTGTTGAAAAGCTTTAAAATAGAACTTCTAAATTCCATGTTTTCCATTTACAGTACATTGTCATAATATATAAAAAAAATTACCATTTGGCCAGAGTTGGTGTTTTCCCTAAACTTTAAAAGATTCAGGGAAAAATCTGTGGAAGATATACAGGAAAAGAGTATATTGTGAATGATGTATGGACTGTTAAGCGTAAGTAATCTGTGTCAGAAAGCTTACCCTTTTTCGGAAGATGAGGATAGTGACATGCCCTAGCTAGTTAGGATACTGTCTAGTTCTATCCTTTTGATCCCAAGGTGTTTAAACCTCCACTCCAAAGCATTTCTAACCATTCTTTTCAGCTTATGAACTTAATTTCTTTTGCCATATTTGGGTTCTGCTTTGAAATTTAGGCACTGTTGGCCTGACAATGTACTTTTTGGCACTTCTTTTACTTCTCCCCAAGTTATGTTAAAAGCACCTGATGTTTGTCTGTACAGAGGAGTGTTTGCTTATAGTAGGCTTGGTTGGATGTAATCTTAGAGTTGTCTGATTGTACTTGTCTTGTCTCTCTACAACTACCTGAAAGGGGGTTGTAGTGAGGTGGGTGTTGGTCTCTTCTCCCAAGTAATTACCAATAGGATGAGAGAAAATGGCCTCAAGCTGCGCCAGGGGAGGTTTAGGTTGGATATTAGGAAAAATAGCTTTCCTGAGAGAGTGGTCAAGCATTGGAACAGGCTGTCCAGGGAAGTGGAGTCACCATCACTGGAGGTGTTCAAAAAACCTGTAGTTGTGTCAACTCAGGACATGGTTTAGTAGGCATGGTGGTGTTAGGTTGATGGATGGACTTGATCTTAAAGGTCTTTTCTAACCTTCATGATTCTGTGATTATGAGATATTTAATTTCTTACATTGACCACAAATACAACTCCCTCCCCCTTCCCCCCCACCTCAGTATTACTCAGTTACTCCAAAGCAATGCCAACCTTAATGACTGTATGGTTCTATGACTGTTCATATAGTTTCTTCTTCAGAACTTCTAATGATTAAGCTCAGTGTTTTTCCTGGGTAAAATATTTAAATATGGAGTTATTTTTATTGTTGAAATTTGTTCTAGATCTATCACACTAGCATGTAGTGAAGACCTAGTTTCTGATAAAGGAAATAATGCATGGGGTATCTACATTCCTCCCTGGCTCCACTTCCCCCTTGGTATTCAGGGGGAATTGTGACCAAAGCCAGATCTGGACCACGCTTTTCCGAGTCATTCTTCCAATGCTGGATTTACCTTTTTAGCACAACAGTTTATCTGTATAGTAAAGTACAACAACATGACTGATCATAGTGTTTGTCCTGTACTATATAGCCGCGTTAGGAAAAATTTCTTGTATGAATAGTGACGTGCGAATTACTTGAAATACCACGTTAAGGGAGCTGTACTGCTTTCAAGACTGGAAGCTGTTCAGCCATGAAGCTTCAAGTATGGGTTGTTTTGTGTGATAGAGGCATACTGTGGTATATATCACAGATATAGATATATGTGTTTGTATACATACTTACGAATGTACGTACATATATGTACATGCCTGAGAGGTACATGGTGCACCTGTACAACACAAAAACACATACAGAAACCATATACATATGCACGTATGCCTGTGAAATAAATGTATTGCAGTATATGTACGTATATATACATGCTATACAGCCATATTCTGAGATACAGACGCACACACACTGTGGTACTCAGAATCCTCAAGTAGGCTGCAGCAGCACTGTTCACCTAACTCCAACAGAATGTTTATTCTCTTAATAAATATAAACTTACTTAGTGGTATGAATTAAGTAATCACTGATTGTAATTCCTGCAGATCATGCTCACCCATTTCCCCTACAACTGTTTTTCAGCCTTTTGTGAAAGACTACTTCTATCTGCCCTTAGGCAATAAGAAATAAATAATCATTACCATGCTCACAATGTAGTTATGGCACAAATACTGTCTAGACTTACAATCCACTAGTTCATTTGCTTCATGTAGACTTGCCTTTGCTTACTGAAGTTGTTAATATCATTGGCTCTCACTTCAGAGTTTTACTACCGTGGACATGGCCATCACTGTTTTGCATCGTGATCAGATACCCTTGGAATTTGTTATGCGAAAGACACTGCACCTAATCACAGTGTATCATTTCACCCCTTGTTATAGGGGAGGACTCTGATGCAATCTTGTTTTGGAAAGGATTAATCTGTCCTTTGGTACTATTACTGTATTACTGTAAATATAAAATGCTTAGCTTGACTGTGGGGACTAGCCAGCATTTGACATTAACAGGAGATTAACTGCTTGTAGCTTTTTTTCTAGGACTAAAGTGGTCTCCCAGACATTCATTAAGCCTTCCTTAGTGTGCAGTCTGTGCAACTGCTTTCTCCAAAATAAGTTGATGGGATTTTTTTGTTGTTGTTGTTTTACAGAGTGGGAATTAATATAGAGGTAATAGTAAAATGAAGAAAAAAAATTATCATTTTTCATGCTGAATTGACTTTGTGCTTTCTCTTGAAAGACTGTGGATTTCTATTATAAATAAATCATAATACATGAAATAATTTTTAATCAGTTGTAGATTTAATGATGCATGAGTAACTGAGCTTTGTTCAGTATTTGTGCACAGAGAATATTGATAAATCTATGTGCTTACATTAGTCTTCCACTGACATTTAAAAATGTCTGACAATATATTAATATGCATAACTTCATAGTCACCTTGCTTATATTAATTCTGTATGTTAATAGTAATTCTGTGTGATAATGTTTTAGTTAGTTGAAACATACATGTTTAATTTCTGGTTTTGGATTTTTCCCCTGTCTCGTAAATCCTTCTATTACAGTGGTTTGAGGTACACATGTTAAAGATGCTGTGTTTCTTTCTATCTTACAGTTGCAGCAGCTCTCTGCAAGCCAGTCATGTCTTTGGCTACATAAGGGGCCACTCTGTTACAGTTTGGTACAGATTGAGAAATCTTGCTGCCTTTTTTCTTCTCTTTGGCCTTGAAGATGGGTCCATATGTAGGTTTGGGGATTTATGTGTTTTTTGACATAAGGCATAAGAATGTACTGAGTGCCCAGTGGTCCATACAACCTGACGCTCTGTCCGGTGCTGGCAGCAAGATACGCTGTTTAGGGAGAACATTGCAGTTCCTGCCATCTGCTTCCCCCACCATCTGCACATCTTCTCAGAGACGTATTATGCACTCCATCCCTGCCTGTTCCTTTTGATATCTGTGTATGGACCTGTTGTATGTGGATCTAAATAATCCTTTTTTTAAGCCTGTTTATGCCATCTGTGTCCACTGTTCCCTGTGTCAGCAAATTTGACTTTCTTTTGACTTCTCAAACCTTTCTGTTTCTTAAATGCTGACCTTTCCCCTGTAGAATCATAGAAATAGTTTGGGTCGGAAGGGACCTTTAAAGGTCATCTAACCTAAGCCCCCTGCAATGAGCAGGGACATCTTCAACTAGATCAGGTCGCTCAGAGCCTCATCCAACCTGACCTGGAATGTTTCCAGGGATGGGGCATCTACCACCTCTCTAGGAAACCTGTTCCAGTGTTTTGCCACCCTCAATGTGAAAAATTTCTTCCTTAGATCTACTCTAAATCTACCCTGTTTACCCCTTGTCCTATCGCAACAGGCCCTGCTAAAAAGTCTGTCCCCATCTTTCCTGCAAGCCGCCTTTAAGTGCTGGCAGGCTGCAATAAGGTCTTCCTGGAGCCTTCTCCAGGCTGAGCAACCCCAACTCTCTCAGCCTGTCCTCGTCGAAGAGGTGTTCCAGCCCTCTGATCATTTTTGTGACTCTCTTCAACAAGTCCCTGTCTTTCCTATGCTGAGGGCTCCAGAGCTGGATGCGGCACTCCAGCTGGGGTCTCACCGGAGTGGAGGGGAGGTCTTAAAAACCTGTGAGGGTGGTAAGGTGGATTGTTTATTGCTGCTGATTTGTTTTACTTTTGAAATGTGGCAAATATTTTATCTTTGCTGCTAATACAGGGAAATGTCTGGGCTTCTTGTAGGCTGCTTCCTTTTTTTGGGGACTGCTCATTCTAGAGTGTGGGGTTATGAAGGTGTTTTTTTTTTTTTTTTCTGGTTGTTGTTACTGGTGGGTTTTTTTCCTTCTCTTTCCTCTTTTTTAGTATTTACCCCATTGTTCCTGTCCTGAAATGAGATATTTGTGTACTGGATTTAGTTGGTGGTTTTCTCCTGCTGCACCACTAAATGGAATAGTACTGTAATTACTGCTACAGAGAGCCTTTCCCTGTAATGGTTCCTGAACAGTGCTTGTGTGCCACTGAAGGCCAAAGGCTACCTTTCATGTAGATTTTTAGCCTAGCTCTGTGAGGATGCCTAACTTTCATGTGGAATGATGGGCAAAGTGAAGGCAAACAAGCCTTTGTCTTGCAATCACCAGCTTTGATGAGTATAGTGATAGAGGCAGTCTTCTTAGCATTTAGGGAATGGTTTCAAAGAAATTGTTTGAACAGAAATTTGTACATATGCCTCGGCTAGGCAGAAGAAAGTGAACAAAAATGAATGTTCTGAAATGTTTCTGAGAAGCACGGCTTTTGAATGCAGCCTTCTTGTTTGGGTAGAGTTCCTTCATACTTTCAAAGTCAGTATGCACCTAATCTAAACTGTTTTCTGAACTTCGTTTTATAAAACAGTTACTGAAAATGCTTTTCTTCCATTTTAATCACAGAGGCTAAGACTTCTTACTTGTCATTGCTGAATTTCTTTGCACTTTTAAATTTCAGGCAAAAATCGACTACTATTCTTGCTAAGCGGTCATGCATTTAAATATTTTCAAATTGCTGAAAATAATTAAACTTTATTTGTTATGTTGGGTATTTACTTATCAGCTGCTGTTCTTTTACCAACAGAATTACTATTTGCATCCTCATAATTTATTTTTCAGTTCTAGCATTTTGCTTCAGTGCTGTTTGTCTCCTTATCCAACTACATAAGAGCCTATGAAAATGTTATAGTAATTCAAGTTTTCAGTTCAAGCAAAAATGTGTGTTCCTTTTCTGACAATAACCTCAAATGATTAAACTGATGGGGCCATAACCTAAAAGCTTTAATAATGTTTATTATTCAAACTGCTTTAGTGATTGATTTCAAGGTTAACTCGTGAATGTGAAGTTAATAGTTACAGGGATGCTGTGATCTGTGTAGATTTGGTGTGTGTCCCCGCCCCCAAGTTCAGTTAAGCTTAAAAAGCTGTTTCACAGTAATTTTAAGATTACATGATTAGTAGTTCCTTTGGTACCCAGTATAAAATGAATAAAATTGAAAATAAAAACAACATTATGCCTGTGATAGAGAGAGCCGTATTGGTGCCTTATGGGTTTGAACGTGCTTGTGAAAAGTTAAATCAGCGGTGTTACGGCTGATATGAGTCATTACTTAGAAAGAAGATAGTATTAATTCTTTTCTGGGAACAGCTTCCTTATTTTACAGGATTTTTATTTTCTATATACTGTTTTTCAAGGCGTCTTTAAACAGTAACAGGAATTTGATTCATGTCCTGTAGTCACAGTCTTTTAAATTACAAGGGAATAGGAAAAAAAACCAAACCACTCTTTTGAAAAAGTGTGCAACTTTTGGACAAATGGCTTGCTGTCAAAAAAAAAAAAAAAAAAAGGCTGAAACACCTTAAAAAAAAAAATTCATGCGCTTATCTTGGCTGCACAAAGAATCCTTGAGTTAGCTGGGATGCAAAGCTACAGCATTAGCTGTGAAGAGCAGCTGCCTGCAGTCAACAGAGGGCATTGACTTGGCCAGTTACTGAAGAGTAGATAATGGGCTGGATGTTCTCACCTCTGATTCCAGATAGCAAAAGTTGTTTCTGGCACTGTGTTTTTAAGAACTCACCAGGATTATATGCACTGTCATTAAAGATTAAGTAGTTTGTATAGTATAAATCACCTCTGAAACAGAGTATACTTGAAATAATCTTTAATCAGTTTAGAGGAAGGATGTGAAATGGTGCAAATGTTACAGTGCTCTTCGGGGAAGGGGGATATTGAGATTGCCTATTCTTGAAAGCATGTATTTGTAAAGTGTGCAAGAGGAGACAAAGAACAGAAGAGAGAATTTGGTTCTAAAATGCATCTTTAAATTAAACAGCAGGCTGAAAAGCACTTCCTCTTATTATTAAATTGTGAACGATAATTGGACTTTATGGATTACGCTGTAAAACTCCATCTTGTGGGTTCAGGTTGTTTTAATATTACAGTTTTTACCAGGGGCTTCTCTGCAGAGACTGTGTCACTTTTCATCTAGTTCTGGAATTTCTTTGTGGTATGGTATTGCTTCATCTTCAAAACTGTGATGTCATGGTTTCCAGTGGAGATTTCTCATGATGTATCAATTGGTGGTTGTTTAATACAAATTACAGAAATAGTGGTTTACGTTAGAATAGTGTATGACAGAGTAAGCAGTGTTTCTTTAGAGTAGCTTCTTTTTTCGTTCTGTACTGAGACACCTTTGGTTGTATTTAATTATCAGTAGAATTTATTATTCAGGCCCACCTGTGATGTTAATGGTGGGTTTCAGAGATGTTGGTTTCTAGAAATCAGTTTAATTTCAATAAAAGAAAAATATTTGATCTTTTCTCCATGTCTATTCTTTAAATCATTTCTGTAACCAAGTACTTTAATAAGATCATTCATTTAACCAAGTACATGCATTAATAAGGTAGAATCTCTTTGAACTTCAGTAACTTTTTAATCTTTGAATTAAGTTTAAAAGAATGAAATATTAGAATTTTTACCAATAAATTTAAAAATAAATTGAATAATTTGAACTAATGGTAGAATTAAGTGGAGACATTCCGACATTAAATATGATGATTTGGTATATTACATGAGATATTTTCACTTAATTTTTATGAAGAGTAGAATTTTTATGAGCAGTAATTCTGAAAAATATGAGTCTACTTAATGGAATCATTCTTCTTAAGACTATTTGTACTGTCATTGTTTTTTCGCCTTCTGATACCCTTTCTGGAATCTGGAAGCTTTGTACTCATTGTCATTTTTTTCTTAGTTTCAGCCCAGACTCTGAAGAGCAACCTTGATTCAATGAATCATCAGATAAAGCGCCTTGAAAATGACATTGAGAATTTCCCTAAAATACAAGATGAACATGATAAGTTTGTAGAAAAGATGAGCATATCCTTTTTGCATGTCTTCATTGGTGATCTGAACATTCTGATCGTCTGGTTAAGTATTTACAGCACTTCAAAATAAGTTTTAAGTCTCCTTTTCCAGGCTTTTATTCTGGTGCAGAGAAAAGCGTAACAGAACGTGCAGAATGTAAGAAAACATATAACTGAGTACAACTTCGTAATCAGACTTCCAACGGGGAAACCAAATAGCTTTCTTGAAGGAAGTAGTTATAGTGACTGGTCATGAAGATAGTAGTATATGGGTTTTTGTTTTTGTGGTGTTTTTTGTTTTTGTGGTTTGGTTTTTTTTTTTCCCCTCCCCTTGGAGAATGGTATTTAATGACAATTTTTGAATCATTTCAATCTAGAAAACCATCAGCAGTGGAGTTAAGAGTAATTATTATTTTAGCTTCAGATGTGTTGATTTTTCAGGGGAAGAGTATTAATTTTTGTGTTTGGGTTTTTTTCAACAGAACATTTTAGCAAAAAAATACTTACGTTTTTCATACTCGAGAGTGATTTGTCCTTTTATTTATGTAGGGAATAGAGACTGTGGGTTCTTTAAGCACTAGTAAAATAAAATCTGTGGGAGAATACCAAATAATGTCTGTCTAGCCCATTTTCTTCCAAAATTTTCATATATCTAGCTTTACTTTTGCTCAGAAGTATGAAATAACAAGTAAAGTATACTGTACATGCAAGAAGCTTACAACCTTGTGAGAAAGACTAAGTAAAAGTCCTTTTATTCGTAAAAGGACTTTGCAGGTTTTCATTTTGTGCAAAGCACATTTCTGTATATGTGGAAGTACTTGGAGTATGGTACGTGGCTAGGTCTAAGGCATTCTATGCATTTATAGAAGCTTGGAAAGTTCATGTGACATCTATTCTTTCATTTTGCAACCAGACATAAGTCATGGTTTCATGGGTTTTTCAAAGGAGAGAAGAAAAAAAAGAACAAAAAAAAAAAAAAGAGGAGATTGGTGTCTAGAGCCATTTGTAGCTGCTTATCACATCTAGTAAGTTGATGTAATGAAGAGGTTCTGCTAACTACTGGGTATATGGAAACTAAGTTCTGGTAGGATTAACCATCTGAATGCATTCAGTGACAGAAATTCACAAGAAGATATTAAGTATCTTCTCTTTCTGGATTTAAGTTTCTGACAAGACTGCAGGTAAGTAGCTTAAGGGCGACAACTCATGACTAATTGGAAAATTGTTTCTTGTTACTTATGTATTCTCTTCCACCCTGTCATATTTGCAAGGTTAGGAGACTCGCTAGTAATCACACTTACCCGTTCTGCTATTAAAGAAAAGCTTATGATTTTCCTGAGATACATGCACATAAGAAAATCTTAGAATATTGCCTTGTAATTGTCCTTTGCCTTGTCATCATGTGCGGAGGCTGAATGCTGTCAAGTAAGCCCCACTCCTGTTCATAAAGGCAACCAACATACTGAAATGCACCTTTTGCAACTGTTTTCTTGTTAAGCTTGACAGCTCTGTTCTACGCTTATCTATGTTATTTTTCGGTTGTGTTGAGTAAATGCTTTGCCATTTGTTGTTTTGCTACCTATGTATTTGCTGTACTTACAAAAATGATTTGCATCACTCAAGTGATTTGGTGAGAAAAAAGAGCCAAGTAGCTAATGTTTACCTTTTTCTGCTCAGTGGTTTATCAACTGAATTTCTTGTAGAAAAAAGATCATCTGACAATGTGATTGTCTGACAAAAGAGTTTAAAAAAAGTAAATGCACTAATGCTTTTTTTGTACTAGCAAAAATATAAAGATTCTCTGAAATTTATGAAAATTAATTGTTGGAAGTTTCCTGGGCAGCGTTGCTTCAGTGCACGTATGTTGATGTCACAACTAGATTTACCGGTTCCTCATAATTAAAATAGGCATCCTGAATTGTAGATGGTTAACAGCTTTTATCATGCTAGTGAATTTGGTGGCTTGACAAAATAGATAAGTCTTAAGAAATGAACTGATTCTGCCTAAGGATTTATGTTTTCATAATTAATAGATGACCTGATAAATGGTGTTTTTCTTTTTTAGACAGTCATCTCCAGTTATGTCAAGTGATCAACTTTGTTTCTGCTTGTAGGGAATATTCTTACGTTTTCTCCACCCTTGTATTAATTTTTTTTTTTTTTTGACTGAAGAATAAATAACAAGGCGGAGGGGGGGAAACAACATCTTAGTCTTCAGTATGTATTTCTTTTGTTTTTATCAGCTGTGTGAAGAATTGTTGTTGATAACGCATACTGAGATTAGAAAGTTAAAAAATTTCAGGCTGAACATCTCTCTCTCTGCTTGAGTGTTTCAGAAAAGTTGAGGCGTGTCTGAACATAAATCATCTCACAGTAGACAGTTTGAGGCTGCAGGAATTATACCATAATTAAAGGCATAGTTTCTCTTTCCTGTTCCAGTTAATAAACAAAACTGTTTACTAGTAACTGAGAGGAGCCTTTCTTGAGAAAATTTGAAAGGAGTATTGCTTGGTATCATACTAAGGTAGGAGATGAAGGACAATTAAAATACCATACATAATATTCATTTGTAATAATGAAATGAATTAATACTGTAATATAGAAGTAAATGCTATGACATAACATAATTTTATGTTTTTTAACTTTTTTCAGCAAAAAAGGTGAGTCTTTGGTACTGTGAGTGACAGAGAGATGAATAGAAATTCTACTTACATTTTCATATAGGATTTTTTTATTGACCTATTTCTAAACAGGCTAATTTTTGGTTTACCTTAAACATGTATTGTTGGCCACCAGAGATAGTGGATATCAGAATAAGGTTTACAGCTACGCTAGAACAGAAAGTAGAAGCGAATATATAATGTAGTTAAGCAAAAAAACCCACCAAAACAAAAAACTTTCAGTGAATTTCATGCTATATTAAATAACTTATGTGCGATTCCTGAGACAACTTTTTCATGATCTGTGAAGATCAAATTGCAAATTATTTAACTTTAAACATGGGGGCTTTCTTCTATAATTAGCCCAGCCTCATGCAGCACTGAGGACTCTCATTCAACAGTTTGGAAAAGTAATTACGACTATGACGAACCTGGCTTTCAGTCCTTGTTTTATTTCAGTCTCTGTGCCTCTAATTGAACATTTTTTTTAAATGGAAAACTCAGAACTTTATATTCACTTGCCGTAGGAGTATATGCTGTTTTCTTAGTGATGTTAAAACACAAGTGTCTAGTTGGGGACTGAGGAAGATACTCAGATTAATGGGGTTTAACTTTAAATGTTATTAAGAAAGATTAAAGACAACAGAAGGAAAAGGTATTTCAGAGGGAGTAAGGGAAAGTTGCACAGAGTTAACTTACTCATTCATCTTGATCTAGAACTATAGCTACATAAATAATAAATACGACCTTTTCTCACCTCCCAGCGCGTGCACGCACCCCCATTGACAAGCGTTTAGTCCTCTGGAAACTAGGCAGGAGCTTTCTTCTAAGAAGGGAGAACTGCTAGAGCTTAGGGTGGCAGGAGGGCACGCTGTTTGATCGCTGGCCATTACAGAATCACAGAGTCATTAAGGCTGGAAAAGACCTTATAAGATCAAGTCCACCCACCAACCCAACACCACCATGCCCACTAAACCATGTCCTACGGTGCCAATTAAGTTCATTCTTTTTGTTATCCTGCTAGTTAGAGAGACTGACTTCTTGCTGTGTTGCTATTGGACCATTATGTAGTTTGTAAACAATCTTACATTACTTTATATTTATAAACTATCCTAGATGTACTAGTGTATCCTTAAATGAAGATTTTTGCTTAGTTTCTCTGTTTTTTAGCTGTATCATTTACCCTAGTAAAAGATATTAACGTGCCTAATCCTGTTAAAATCTTTTGCCTACCAGAGCGATATATGGTGCCACTTTTTTCTAACTGATTGCATACATGTGAAGAATTAAAAGCTTACTTTTAAAGAATTGCAAAATTAAGGGAAACATGGATGAAAGGATAAAAATTACTGCAGATAAAAAATTTTCAAAGCAGTGTGTATTCATCTTACTAAATGGAAAAAGAGCAGTCTGTGAACTAATTTTAATTTCTAGAAAGGAACAGCATTCATTAAAACGGGATCCTTTTTATGAAATAAAACTGCCTTCTTGAAAGGCATATATTCTCACTTGATATATATTTATGCTCATAGTTTTATCTAATAATGACTATTGTCACACAACTAAATACAAGTTTTATTAGTTCCTTACTTCATGTACTTCAGTGGTAGTGAAATGATCTGGGGAGAAGTCTGCTCGAAGTGTGTGTGGGACTTTCATGCCCTGAGAATGTTAGGAAATATTTCATGTGCGGTAAACACCAACTGATAATTCTCTTGTACAAACGACTGTACTGCAGAATCTCTTACAGCACACCACTGAGGAAGAAACAAATATGTTCTGAATCGGAATCTCAGCATCTGGAAATGGCTGTGAACCTTTTTTCCCCCTCTTAGAGTGACTGAGCAGCAGGACATCATTTACACACTGACGTGGAATGCTGAGAGAATGTTAATGGCATTAACACTCTTGTTATCTGTTAACACTTGGGATTTCCTCCTAGCTTGCTATGGAAAAATAATTCACTTGAAGTGTTTTGAGATGTCGTTTTTAGGAAAGCCTGTTTTTGTTTTTCAGACAATTTGAAATGCACTCGTACCTTCATTTCTGCATGATTGTATAGATCAATATCTGAATTTGCTCTTTATTAGGGGCTTCTCAAAGATAACCCTAGAGGGGGAAAATCTCTATGAAGTTTTGTATATGCCCCTACATTTGAAGTAACTATCTTTTGTCTGAGATCATTTGAATGTATTGTTAAATGTAGAGGCATTTTTCCCAGTACTTCAGGGACCAGAAAAGAGAACCATTCCACCAGTGATTTTTCTTTCAAATTCTAGGTCATGTATAATCCTCAAGACAATTTTTTACATGTGCCTTTCCTTACAATATTTATATAAAATTTTGTTCTTGCTATCTACAAAAATGACCTTTGAAAAATACCTTCATTGGAAAGTGCATTTCTTCACTAGAAGAGGTATTTTGGCAAAATAATGGCTATTTATTGAGATAAAATACTTTTCTTGCACAGTGTCAGGGGAAACAGGTCTACCTTACTGAAGTTTGCACATAAATAATTTTTTTTTTGACTTCTCAAAGAACCTGATTTTTATCCTTTCACTACGTCCCTCTCTTCCTCTCTCAACACCCTACGCCCCCACCCCCCCCACCAAGTGAGAAAAAACCTGTGTTGTCCAAAGGCGACAGTGAAAAAGTAATTAAGGTAGTTTGCAGGTTATAAAGTATTAAGTTATGTGATGAATAACAAAGAAACAGAAAGCCGTAGCTTCTGGATGTAGCATGACTTTTTTTGGTTTTGTTTTTGGTTGGTTTTTTTTGTAAGTTATGGCACATTATACGAATGTGATCAGGGTGTTTTTTTACTCGTAGTGTTGAGCATTTGTTTAAAGTGAAGCCTTCTGCTTGCAGTGAAAAACAAACTCCAAGGAACAGTCAGCAGAAAGCACATGTCTTAAGATGTGCTAGCACCAGGGAATAAAGTCTTGTTTAAGAAGCCTTATGAGTGCTTGCAGTGAAAGGAAATAAAGCAGGAGTTATTTATTCTAGTTTGAGATCTAAATGTCAGCTGTTCTCTCCAGGTCTTACCTTAGAAAAATTAATAACTTGATTAAATGCTTAGTCCAGCAATTTTTTTTTTGTTTTCAATCATGACTTGTTAGCTATTCATTTTAAACAGAACAAATAGCACTAAATTCATAGTATTAATATTGTTTGTAAATTGAGGCCATCATACGGTCTATTTTATCACCCATGAAACAATGATGAACTTGTTGAAACTTTAGATTCTTGTGTAGTATCAAAAAATTATAATGAGCATGTAGTGCTGGTACTACAGCATTTAATGACATTTCTCCTATTTAGCATTGATTACTTAAAAATATGTAATTTCTGCAGTTGTTTGCATTTAACTGTGAGCCAAATTATTTGTTCAAAAATAAAACTGTGATTAACTTTCTATTAGCAACATCCTAGAAAAACTTTTTTCTAAATTAAAACAGTAAGTGGAACAAGAAGAAAAAGACTGTGCACTGCCTACTGAAGGTACAGCACAGAAAAGCAACCACTTATTTGCTGTTGAATCTTTGGTTTATGGAGTTTTCTGTTTAAACTGTGCTTTATGTTGTTTCAATATCTTCTTTCTTACTCGTAGTTTACAAGTTTCAATCCCAAAGAAAGAGAGGAGAAAAGACCTTCTAAGGCCTTACCTTCCTGGTAAAGCGAGACATTACAGTGCCTTCTCAATATGCAAGTATGTGCAGTGTAGTAGAAACGTAGTCATCAATAAACAATTTTCCTTACTTGGAAATTCTTTGGTTCCCTTTCACTTTCTCTCTGAGAACAGCCAAAAATACTCGGATGAAAGGTAAAATCCCCCTGTATGTTAGTTCTTTCTGTGCTGATTTCCTGCATAACTTATGATTCTTACAAGCCCATTCGGGGTGAGGGCAACTGCTGAAGTAGGAATGTGAACGGAATTAATTTTGAAGCGATGTTTCTGTTGGGCTTCCTGTCCGATTGCTTTCATTTCATTGTTCTGTTCCAGTCAGATGTATGAAATAACAGACAGGGAAGTGAGAATGCAGTCAGCTAGAGAAAGACCGGAAGACAACATAGTAAGAGAATGGGCAGTGGCCAGTGGATGGAAGGATGAAGGCTGAGAATCCAGGTTTTGAGCTAAGGCACAGTGTCGGAATGGTAAAGTTTAGAAATACTCTTATTAGTGGCAGGAGAAGATCGATGTGACAAAAAGATGCTAACTTGTTCATTCTGCGCACACCCTGAAAGTTACCGATGTGTTTTGCTTCTTTGTTACCCATTCTTAGTCTATGCTTAGTACTTTTAAAATGGAAAATGCTTTAGGCAGTAAATATAAGACTGTACTGTACATCTTTTGCTTTACAGTTCATTTTATACTCAAGGTGGGATTTTTTTTTTTTGCTTATGTCTCTTGAGAATTGCAGTTGTACAGATTGATGTGTAGGTCTGCTTTTTACTGCAAGGAGCTTTTTCTCCTGTTTGATATTAAGAGTTCTCTGGATTTCTGTTACACTACTGCATTCCCAAATATATAAATTGTTCATGTTGCAATGAACTTTTTGAAGTAGAATGTATATTTAAGTACTAGAATACCATTTTTCCTCCCACTGCAGACTTAGTTCAATTTGAATTCATTGTTAAAAAGTTATTAAAATGCTTTTAAGAACCTCCACCTTCTACTACATATTCTATATGTTCTATTTGTATAGTTGATTAACATGATGAGCAAAAAACCCCCTTGTGGTCTGTGTACATTAATTTCTGCATCTAGGATGCTCTGCTCTAAGTTCCCATACCTCTAAGAAAGCTAAATTTGTGATGAGAGTATCAGATTTGAGATTGCAGTGAGTTGCTTGGCTGCTTGACTGACAGCCACCAGATGTGTATGCCCTAAATTTGCATTATTTTGTGTTGCCCCAAGTGCGAGAAAAGAAGCACTAAAATGCACTTTTGAAAAGCAAGTCAACAGTATATCATTTTCTGAGAGGCTGCATTTAAAAACCTTTTATCTCTGAACACTCGCACCGCATTCAAATGGGTATGCTAAAGCAACCAAGACACACTTGATTAAACTGATCGTGCTTGTAATTCTTAGAAGTACATCTGAAGGGCTGACGTATTTCATCAGCATAGGCAGAAAATCCCACTTCGAAAGCACTGTGATAGAAGATAGGAAGAATTAGTACATGCATGTAATCTGCTTTTCTTTTCCAAACTAGCAGCTTCTTTAGAAAATTCAGGGCGTCAATGAATAAACAGTGTTTTCTGTTTCCATTTTTGCATTGCTAATTGTTCCAGCTCATAGCATCTCAGCAGTTTGAATCCTACTGCAGAACTGACCCTGCCCAGTTCAAAATCAGATTACCAACTATTTGTGCTATATTTAGGTAGGTATATTCAACTGACATTATTAAGCTATGGGAAAAAAAAACCAGACTGCAGTTTGATGTTGTTGAGCTCAAATGTACTTAAGTTGTTTACTTAATCTTTTAGAGAGTGTGTCTTTCCAACATATAAAATGATCTGCTTATACAGACTGGCCTTTTTCAAGGTACCAGTTTACAAATTATATAACCAGCAGGTCAGAAATACAGCCAGGACCTATTGCAATTAGAAGGCACAATATCAGAGACACATTCTGAATATCTCAGTCCTGAGCAGCACAGCAGCACTCACACAAACAATTCCAGAAGCTGTAATTAATTTTCTTTTTATACTTTTTTTTCTAGGAGATTCTGTTGTTCAGTGACAGTCATGATATAACTGTTGTTCTTCAATTTCATTTCCACTGAGAAATGTCAGTATGGCCTTGTGGCATTTACTAATCCTTTCAATTATCTAATTTTTCACCCCAGGGGAAAAAAAAAGTAATGCTGCACTAAAGTTGCTGTGAAATATTTGCATGACTGGTGTCACATTGTGTATGACTAGATATTTGTCATGAAGGTCAATAGACATCATTGCATTAATATAAGGCTAAATATACTGTTTCTGCTGTGTGTAAATATTCTTGACCTGCAACGCATTTTCCCATTGCGTTGTCTGTAATAGGCAGCAGAATAAAGCTGTGAATCTTTGCACAAAGTTAACTTGGAAAGATACTGCAGAAACAAGGCAAGTTAATTTACTATCCGAATAGAATGAGTCTCCTTTTCTGCTCATGACTGAAAACCAATTGGGTTTGGTCTGTTATTTAATACAGCAAATGGTGGTGGTGCTAGTTGTTTTCCCAAGTAAACTTCTTTTGAAATTAGTGGAAAAATCTATCAATTTGTCATGATACTGTGACAATCCTTATGGGAGTTCTAGGAATTATTATATCTTACAATTTCAGAATTTTTATACAGGGTTTTTATACTAGACATTTTAAATTAAACTTTATTTTCATTCATTTACTAATATGCTTTGAGCTTTCGTGGACTAAGCTGCAATCCTTGTAGAATTAGACTTTCCAGTTACAGATGAGTTTAACTTTCTAGAAAAGCCTTTGATAACTTCCTGCTTGGTCAAGTCCAGTCTTGCTATTGAGAGGCAGGGTAACATCACGTGTAGTTTCCTTGAACAGAAGAGGGTTAAGGAATGAAGGAGGTTTGAGCATAGTTTTAGCCTTCATATTTATGCCCTCAGCTTTATTTCGTCGTAGTAAATGTGAGATACTAAGAGCAATGTGAGAAATAGTGGTGGAAGAGACTGTCAGTCTGTCTTCTATATTAAATCTATAAATTTAAACAGCCAGCGTGGAATTACAAGGATTTTATGTAGGGTATGTGGAGGAGCAGGTTTATCTTGAGCCAGAGTGAACGTGCTATTGGTTGCTAATCTAAAGACATCTCCTTTGTTTTACTACCTCTCTCAGCTTTAATGAGGCATACTGAAGCTTTCTGGAATAAACGTGGTGGTTTTGTCTGTAGGATTTTTTAATTACACAAAGTATGACATTTTCCTTAAGCTATGCTGAAATTCTGTTTTTTCATCTGTGGTACACTATGCATCAAAAGAATTGTTTGGTTTTATTACATGCCATCCAATAACAGAGATGCTGTTGAGATATTTCATATTTAGATATTTAATGTTAATTGTTTAATTTGATACAGTGTGTGTGTTGCTCAGTGAAATAGAATTTGGAAAACTTTAAAGTGGTCAAGTCTAGTCTGGCAATATTCCACATGTTTATTGTTGTCCTAATGCAAGTTTTTAATGATACTTTGCTGTGCTTTGGCTAGGTACCTGGCTTTATTTGCTTTTTTTATATTCCTGTATTTTAATAACTCTATGTTCCTTGATGAAAAGAGAATTCTACACAGGCCTGCATAATTGATCATGAGATATTCCATTCTTTTAGGAGCAAAACATGATATAAGCCAAGAGAGACATATTACTAAATCATTGTTTCAGTGCTTGGCCACTTATGTGAAAACTGTGATTTGCTTTGAGACAAGATCAGCCTCACAGACTACAGATTGCCTTAAGGGCATAAATAAAGGATGATGATAAGTAGCAATATATTTAGAGTAAGGTATGAGTCAGATTCTTCAGGGAGTGGTGTGAAGTCCACTTTTATATAGTAGTTTCAGGAGGAGTCTGTAAGAAAAGGCAAACAGCATATGCATTAAATTCTCAGATAGCAAATCAGTAAATAATGCAAACACAAGGGAGGGAAACACCAAAGGGCCCAGGGAGAGTTACCAGGACTCAGGACATAATCGTGTGAGAACAACTCTGGAAAAGTGTGTGATGCTATATTTGAGGAAAACAGCAGTGGACACGTGCCATTCGTGAAGATATAGTTTGTTAGTAAGAGGGAAACTGTGTACTCCATTCTCTTTTTTTTTTTATAAGGTAAATAAACTAAGAACCAAACACGGTGGGAAATGCAGTATAGATCATATATTCACAGTACATCAGAGAGGAAAATAAATTTTTCTGACTTTTACTAAGGATATGTTCTTTATTTTGTTGTGTGGAGGTAGATCGTTAAGTATGTTCAGTTCAGGTTTTTTTGTTATGTTTATGTAGATACTATATATCGAAGGAGTTAGCTAAGTTAGTAAATGGTTTTACATGGAGTTGAAAGTGTGGCTGTCAGGTTCGGAGGGTATCACAGAAAAAGGATGCAACTGGGCCTGGAGGGGAGGAGAGCAAAAGGAAAAGCATATAGAGCAAAAAAATGAACAAGAAAGGTGTTTAACTCATCTTTCGTCATGAAAAATCATACGATTTTTAAAATATTTAATTTGTAAATTAAATTACAACATTGTGCTTGTATGCTCTCAGCTGTGTCCATTAGAAGCTTTTTTGAAGGACTCTTCTTCCCAGATGGTGAATTTATCCAGTTCCTCTCGATTTTCAGAATCAGTTGACGCTCATTGTTACCTTAGTGTTGTTCTTGAATGGGCTCTTCTCTTTCCTTCTTGTTTTCCCCTTTATTCAGAAGTATGCAGAAAGAATTGAATTATCTGCAAAATATCCTTCTGCCAGATTGAACACACAACTCTTTTTAAGGAGCTTTCAACTTCGTTATCATATGTGCTTTCTTAATTTTTTTTAATATTTGATTCATCTTCCTTAAAAGACATTAAAAATGCCCACAATATTCCAGACGATAACTACAGGATTATATAGGTGTAATTATTACTTAGATTGAACTTGGAAGTCTCATAATAATGTGTCATGTTTTAATGCATAATATTCATTTCCCTTAAAACTGTTTGATATCAGTAAAAGAAATGACAAATCCCTTTGAAAAATGATCCTTTGATTTTTAACTGGTCTGGAATAAGGCAGAGTTTTCATAAAGTTAATATTTTAAATTACAAGAACTGTGGAAAATTATAAATGAAAATAGTGTTATACAAAGCAGACGATTAATTTTCTTTCTGACTCTACACTTCTACCTTGAGATCTTCATTTCTTTTTAAGGACTAAACCCCTGGTGTGTGGGGACATAAGATTATATTGATTTCTTCCGTATTGGGCTATAGTATAACTCCTGTGAAAAGGAGCGTACAAACAGTGTGTAGGTTCTATTATAGTATGAATAAAGGAAGAAATTGGAAGATGTTAAAAGTGAGGAGGCATAATGATACGCAACAGGTAGCTGTATGGCAATTAAGAACTTATCTTATTTTTCTAATTTCTATTTCTTGAAAAACATATATTCTGTAAATTATATAGTACAAGCTTTGTAGTTTATCTAAGTCCTGACATTTCACTATACGTTTATGTTGGATTTTTTTGTCTGTTTAATCCCTGAGATTATGTAGATTTACCACATGAGGGAGCTCCGTTCTATTCTGCACCTTGAAGACTGCATCTAGAACTGTGCTTCGAAGCTAGTACTAAATAAGATTGAGAGAGGATTTTGTACAAGAAAGGAGAAAAGTATAAAAAGGTTCCTGAAATGCAGTTTTAGGGTATATGTTGGCCAACTAGTAAGAGAAGAATTTTTTGACAGTAATCTACAGACACATGAAAAATTATATAGGAGGAAAAACCTGCCTATTTGGGAGATTCTAGAGAGTGAAATTCTATGAACGAAAATGTACTTAAATACATTAAAAGCTCAAGGCTTCTTGATTGTAAATAATTGCTTGAGGGAAACTGTGCTTGGATCCTTAAATTTATATTAAACCAAATTGTCCAGATCACGGAAATATATTTTTGTAAAGAATTGTGCACTGCTAGAATGATATTCATTAGAGATCCATTTTCTATTTGCTGTATCCTTATTTTAAAATCTGAAATTAAAGGGAGGGTGGACTCTATAAATCCCTGGCGATCCAACGCTACATATCAAAATGAAACTGTCGTGAGACATTGCTTTATCAAAAATTTTCGTATTGATGGAACTGCTTTTTTGCCCTCTACCCTTCTCCACTCCCCAAAAGAAATTAAAAAAAACTCAACTTTTTGGAGGGGAAGGATGTCATCACCAGAGTGTACTCATTTTTTTAAAGCAGTGTGTCTGAGCGTAGGAAACTTTCATTTGAGATCCTGATTGCCCTGTGATTCTGCCTTTTGCTTTTCTACCTGGTCAGAACACATGTTTAAGAAATGAGGAGTCCTCTGTTGACGGAGATAGAAATTTGAGGGATTACTTCACTTTCCTGACTCTTTGTTTTAATCCCAGTCATTTGGGGCAATGCTATTTGTGTGCATACGGTGGGGAGTTCCTAGCAAATAATTGCCCAGTAAATTATGGTTACATGCTTTTGGTATTAATATCTGGACAGAAAAGAGGAGGGAAAGGTCATGCACTGTTCTAACTCCAATCATATATAATGTGTGGTTGTAAGTTTGCGACTGGTACGCAGAATACTATGGAGCTGCAAAATGGACTCATTTTTAGAGTGTAGTCTTTTACTTGCATTTTCTCCTGTGCTTGAATTTGTGAACGCTTCATTACAACAGTTGTTCGCAGTAGACACATCTCAATTTGATGATATTTATTCTGTGCTTTTTTTATCAGATGATGTAAAATCATTCCTTTTCCTCCTTGATTTTGAACATCTAGGCTCTTGAAACATTGTATGATCTGAAATTTTTCATATTTCTGAAGAAGAGGAAATGAGGACTTCTGACATGGCTGCATTAAAGGAAACCTAGAAATATAAGGAGTCACTTCTGCTTTCCTTCTCCACACTTTACCTAAAAACTTTATCTAGGTGAAGTAACCATCAGATGTACTGATTGAAGCTTGTTAAAACAGGGTACAACTGACAGCTCCAACATACCTCTCTTAATTAAATCCAGATGAAGTGAGGAAAAACTGCATGATCAAAGAGAACGTGAATGTGGTTGCAGTTTCTCTGAAAGATTTAGGGCACACAAAGCTGTAATTATTGTTTAAAGCGTCTCATTGTGTGTTCCAAAGCTAGTAGAATATTTCTAGGAGTGGTTACCTGACTGTGGCTTTGCTGGAATAGGTATCAACAAGTAATTTTTTCTTTATTGTTGTCTGTCAATGCTTTGTGTTATTTGAAACAGTCACATGTAATTAATTTGAATATAATATGCAAAACAAATTTTGCATTTTAGTTGTTTTCTTTCTTCTTTTCATTCATCTAAACAGATTTTTATCTAATTGTTCTCCAGGGAAGGTATGCTAAAAATCCATTACTCCTGCAACATTTTGTTTGATACATTCTTGACTATCATGTGTTCTCTATTGCCTTCTAATTAATACATGAATAGTGATTATAATTAGTTGTTTGCCACCACAAAAAATTAGAGACGTTTGAGTTTGAAA